>NC_135237.1:183135127-183436727 GCF_051348905.1 Ranitomeya variabilis
TGCCAAAAATTCCGTAAATGGTCTGTGCTTACTCAGTGGAATGAGTGCGCCCTGGCGGCGAATTTCAGAGAGGGTCTCTCTGATGCCGTTAAGGATGTTATGGTGGGGTTCCCTGTGCCTGCGGGTCTGAATGAGTCCATGACAATGGCTATCCAGATCGATAGACGTCTGCGGGAGCGCAAACCTGTGCACCATTTGGCGGTGTCTACTGAGAAGACGCCAGAGAATATGCAATGTGATAGAATTCTGTCCAGAAGCGAACGGCAGAATTTTAGACGAAAAAATGGGTTGTGCTTTTATTGTGGTGATTCAACTCATGTTATATCAGCATGCTCTAAGCGTACTAAGAAGCTTGATAAGTCAGTTTCAATTGGCACTTTTCAGTCTAAGTTTATTCTATCTGTGACCCTGATTTGTTCTTTATCATCTATTACCGCGGATGCCTATGTCGACTCTGGCGCCGCTTTGAGTCTTATGGATTGGTCCTTTGCCAAACGCTGTGGGTATGATTTAGAGCCTCTTGAAACTCCTATACCTCTGAAGGGGATTGACTCCACCCCATTGGCTAGTAATAAACCACAATACTGGACACAAGTAACTATGCGAATTAATCCGGATCATCAGGAGATTATTCGCTTTCTTGTGCTGTATAATCTACATGATGTGTTGGTGCTTGGATTGCCATGGCTGCAATCTCATAACCCAGTCCTCGACTGGAACGCTATGTCTGTGTTAAGCTGGGGATGTAAAGGGATGCATGGGGACGTACCTTTGGTTTCCATTTCGTCATCTATTCCCTCTGAGATTCCTGAATTCTTGTCTGACTATCGTGACGTTTTTGAAGAACCTAAGCTTGGTTCATTACCTCCGCACCGGGAGTGCGATTGTGCCATAGATTTGATTCCGGGTAGTAAATACCCTAAGGGTCGTTTATTTAATCTGTCTGTGCCTGAACATGCTGCTATGCGAGAATATATAAAGGAGTCCTTGGAAAAGGGACATATTCGTCCTTCGTCATCTCCCTTAGGAGCCGGTTTTTTCTTTGTGTCTAAGAAAGATGGCTCTTTGAGGCCGTGTATTGATTATCGGCTTTTGAATAAAATCACGGTTAAATATCAATATCCGTTGCCACTGCTGACTGATTTGTTTGCTCGCATAAAGGGGGCCAAGTGGTTCTCTAAGATAGATCTCCGTGGGGCGTATAATTTGGTGCGAATTAAGCAGGGGGATGAGTGGAAAACCGCATTTAATACGCCCGAGGGCCACTTTGAGTATTTGGTGATGCCTTTTGGCCTTTCAAATGCCCCTTCAGTCTTTCAGTCCTTTATGCATGACATTTTCCGTGATTATTTGGATAAATTTATGATCGTGTATCTGGATGATATTCTGATTTTTTCGGATGACTGGGACTCTCATGTCCAGCAGGTCAGGAGGGTTTTTCAGGTTTTGCGGTCTAATTCCTTGTGTGTGAAGGGTTCTAAGTGCGTTTTTGGGGTTCAAAAGATTTCCTTCTTGGGATACATTTTTTCCCCCTCTTCCATCGAGATGGATCCTGTCAAGGTTCGGGCTATTTGTGATTGGACGCAACCCTCTTCTCTTAAGAGTCTTCAGAAATTTTTGGGCTTTGCTAACTTTTATCGTCGATTTATTGCTGGTTTTTCTGATGTTGTTAAACCATTGACTGATTTGACTAAGAAGGGTGCTGATGTTGCTGATTGGTCCCCTGCTGCTGTGGAGGCCTTTCGGGAGCTTAAGCGCCGCTTTTCTTCCGCCCCTGTGTTGCGTCAGCCTGATGTTGCTCTTCCTTTTCAGGTTGAGGTCGACGCTTCTGAAATCGGAGCTGGGGCGGTTTTGTCGCAAAGAAGTTCCGACTGCTCCGTGATGAAACCTTGTGCTTTTTTTTCTCGTAAATTTTCGCCCGCCGAGCGGAATTATGATATTGGGAATCGGGAGCTTTTGGCCATGAAGTGGGCTTTTGAGGAGTGGCGTCATTGGCTTGAGGGGGCTAGACATCAGGTGGTGGTATTGACCGACCACAAAAATTTAATTTATCTTGAGTCCGCCAGACGCCTGAATCCTAGACAGGCGCGCTGGTCGTTGTTTTTCTCTCGGTTTAATTTTGTGGTGTCATACCTACCGGGTTCTAAGAATGTTAAGGCGGATGCTCTTTCTAGGAGTTTTGAGCCTGACTCCCCTGGTAATTCTGAACCTACAGGTATCCTTAAGGATGGAGTGATATTGTCTGCCGTTTCTCCAGACCTGCGGCGGGCCTTGCAGGATTTTCAGGCGGATAGACCTGATCGTTGCCCACCTGGTAGACTGTTTGTTCCTGATGATTGGACCAGTAAAGTCATTTCTGAGGTTCATTCTTCTGCGTTGGCAGGTCATCCTGGAATCTTTGGTACCAGGGATTTGGTGGCAAGGTCCTTCTGGTGGCCTTCCCTGTCACGAGATGTACGAGGCTTTGTGCAGTCTTGTGACGTTTGTGCTCGGGCCAAGCCTTGTTGTTCTCGGGCTAGTGGATTGTTGTTGCCCTTGCCTATCCCGAAGAGGCCTTGGACGCACATCTCGATGGATTTTATTTCGGATCTTCCTGTTTCTCAGAAGATGTCTGTCATCTGGGTGGTGTGTGACCGTTTCTCTAAGATGGTCCATTTGGTTCCCCTGCCTAAGTTGCCTTCTTCTTCCGAGTTGGTTCCTCTGTTTTTTCAAAATGTGGTTCGTTTGCATGGTATTCCGGAGAATATCGTTTCTGACAGAGGAACCCAATTCGTGTCTAGATTTTGGCGGGCATTCTGTGCTAGGATGGGCATAGATTTGTCTTTCTCGTCTGCTTTCCATCCTCAGACTAATGGCCAGACCGAGCGGACGAATCAGACTTTGGAGACATATTTGAGGTGTTTTGTGTCTGCAGATCAGGATGATTGGGTTGCTTTTTTGCCTTTAGCGGAGTTTGCCCTCAATAATCGGGCCAGCTCTGCCACCTTGGTGTCTCCTTTTTTCTGTAATTCGGGGTTTCATCCTCGATTTTCCTCCGGTCAGGTGGAATCTTCGGATTGTCCTGGAGTGGATGCTGTGGTGGAGAGGTTGCATCAGATTTGGGGGCAGGTGGTGGACAATTTGAAGTTGTCCCAGGAGAAGACTCAGCTTTTTGCCAACCGCCGGCGTCGGGTTGGTCCTCGGCTTTGTGTCGGGGATTTGGTGTGGTTGTCTTCTCGTTTTGTCCCTATGAGGGTTTCTTCTCCTAAGTTTAAGCCTCGGTTCATCGGCCCGTACAGGATATTGGAGATTCTTAACCCTGTGTCCTTCCGTTTGGACCTCCCTGCATCTTTTTCTATTCATAATGTTTTTCATCGGTCATTGTTGCGCAGGTATGAGGTACCGGTTGTGCCTTCCGTTGAGCCTCCTGCTCCGGTGTTGGTTGAGGGTGAGTTGGAGTACGTTGTGGAAAAAATCTTGGACTCCCGTGTTTCCAGACGGAAACTCCAGTATCTGGTCAAATGGAAGGGATACGGTCAGGAGGATAATTCTTGGGTGACTGCCTCTGATGTTCATGCCTCCGATCTGGTCCGTGCCTTTCATAGGGCTCATCCTGATCGCCCTGGTGGTTCTGGTGAGGGTTCGGTGCCCCCTCCTTGAGGGGGGGGTACTGTTGTGAAATTGGATTTTGGGCTCCCCCGGTGGCCACTGGTGGAATTGAACTTGTGTGCATCATCCCCTCTGTTCACCTGTTCCCATCAGGATGTGGGAGTCGCTATTTAACCTTGCTCCTCTGTCACTTCCATGCCGGTCAACATTGTAATCAGAAGCCTTTCTGTGCATGTTCCTGCTACCAGACAACTTCCAGCTAAGTCGGACTTTTGTCCTTGTTTGTTTTTTGCATTTTGTTCCAGTTCACAGCTGCAGTTTCGTTTCTGTGTCTGGAAAGCTCTTGTGATCTGAAATTGCCACTCTGATGTTATGAGTTAATACTAGAGTCTTAAAGTAATTTCAGGATGGTGTATTGATAGGGTTTTCAGCTGACCATGAAAGTACCCTTTCTGTCTTCCTGCTATCTAGTAAGCGGACCTCGATTTTGCTAAACCTATTTTCATACTACGTTTGTCATTTTTCATCTTAAATCACCGCCAATATATGTGGGGGCCTCTGTCTGCCTTTCGGGGAAATTTCTCTAGAGGTGAGCCAGGACTATATTTTCCTCTGCCAGGATTAGTTAGTCCTCCGGCCGGCGCTGGGCGTCTAGGGATAAAACGCAGGCTACGCTACCCGGCTACTGTTAGTTGTGCGGCAGGTTTAGTTCATGGTCAGTTTAAGTTTCCATCCTTCCAAGAGCTAGTTCCTATGTATGCTGGGCTATGTTCTCTTGCCATTGAGAACCATAACAGGCAGCATTGTGGTCAGTGGATGAGGATTGCAAGGAGGGACCGCAGACAGGCTAACGAAGGCCTAAAATAACAAAAAATAGGCTCAAGGCACTTTTAAATCGGTTACATGGATACACAGGCAGCATTGTGGTCAGTGGATGAGGATTGCAAGGAGGGACCGCAGACAGGCTATCGAAGGCCTAAAATAACAAAAAATAGGCTCAAGGCAGTTTTAAATCGGTTACATGGATACACAGGCAGCATTGTGGTCAGCGGAGGAGGAGGATTGCAAGGAGGGACCGCAGACAGGCGTACTAGGCCTAAAATAACTTAAAATAGGCTCAAGGCAGTTTTAAATCGGTTACATGGATACACAGGCAGCATTGTGGTCAGTGGATGAGGATTGCAAGGAGGGACCACAGACAGGCTAACGAAGGCCTAAAATAACAAAAAATAGGCTCAAGGCAGTTTTAAATCGGTTACATGGATACACAGGCAGCATTGTGGTCAGTGGAGGAGGAGGATTGCAAGGAGGGACCGCAGACAGGCGTACTAGGCCTAAAATAACTTAAAATAGGCTCAAGGCACTTTTAAATCGGTTACATGGATACACAGGCAGCATTGTGGTCAGTGGATGAGGATTGCAAGGAGGGACCGCAGACAGGCTAACGAAGGCCTAAAATAACAAAAAATAGGCTCAAGGCACTTTTAAATCGGTTACATGGATACACAGGCAGCATTGTGGTCAGTGGATGAGGATTGCAAGGAGGGACCGCAGACAGGCTAACGGAGGCCTAAAATAAAAAAAAATAGGCTCAAGGCACTTTTAAATCGGTTACATGGATACACAGGCAGCATTGTGGTCAGTGGATGAGGATTGCAAGGAGGGACCGCAGACAGGCTAACGAAGGCCTAAAATAACAAAAATAGGCTCAAGGCAGTTTTAAATCGGTTACATGGATACACAGGCAGCATTGTGGTCAGCGGAGGAGAAGGATTGCAAGGAGTGTCTGACACAGTTAGTACTGTCACAAAAAATAAATAGATGTTAATGTCTCGCAAAACAAAAAAAAAAAAGTGTGGCATACTTAGGTACAGGGGTGGGCTCATCTGCTGAGTTTCTGACAAAGTAATTTGGCAGTAAGTATTTACTGGTGTCAATATAGGACACTGACCCAGACTACTTTAACTAGCATCATAGATGTCAACAAATTGGTATTGTCAGTGCCAGGCATTGAATGATGTCAGCGCATAGACTAAACATTGGTGGAGCTGTGCGAGATAATTTTGCACGGGGTAGAGCACAGTTTGAGCTTGGGGGGGGAACTGTCTTGTGGCCGGCGGTACCGTCCCAGGGCCCCTCATGTTACAACGGTGTGTCTGACGTTGGGTGCGCGCCACCACCGCCAGAGACACTTTATTGTACTATGAGGGACCCAGTGGCAGTGCCGTCGACCAAAATCGGGCACACCCACCTCTTCAGACAAATGGCACTCTAACGGGTGCTTGCGCCAAGTGGCGAGACCACGGCCCCGTGGGGTAGTTTTCCCATTGAGGGAGGTGTAAACATGTCGTATGCTGGACAAACAGCTGCTGCAAATTAAGAGATTGGAACACTCAGTAAGACCAGTCCACAAGCAAGACCTTTTTATAGGAAAGCTAGGTGTCAGCCGGGAAAGGTGGGGCAAAATAATTTGAAATCCAGGAGTGGTTCATTTTAATGAAGGTGAGATCATCCACATTTTGGGTAGCCAGACGAGTCCTTTTTTCGGTTAATATTGAACCAGCAGCACTGAATATTCTTTCTGATAGCACACTAGCTGCTGGGCAAGCAAGCTCCTGCAATGCATATTCTGCCAATTCAGGCCAGGTGTCTAATTTGGATGCCCAGTAATCAAATGGGAATGACGGTTGAGGGAGAACATCGATAAGGGATGAAAAATAGTTAGTAACCATACTGGACAAATGTTGTCTCCTGTCACTTTGAATAGATGCTGCAGTACCTGTCCTGTCTGCGGTCATTGCGAAATCACTCCACAACCTGGTCAGAAAACCCCTCTGTCCAACGCCACTTCTGATCTGTGCACCTCTAACACCTCTGCCCTGTAGCCCCCTGCAGCTCGTGTGAGAACCATCACCGGCGCTGTGTGCTGGGAATGCCTGAATCAAACGGTCTACAAGAGTTGCTTGTTTGGTTGCTAATATTTGTTCGAGGTTCTCATGTGGCATAATATTTTGCAATTTGCCTTTATAGCGAGGGTCAAGGATGCAGGCCAACCAGTAATCGTCCTCGCTCATCATTTTAACCCTGCTGTTTTGTTTGCATTTACTATGCACTTGTAGTGTTCCGGGTCACTAAGACCCGGCTTATTAAACCTTGATTTTAGACACTCTAACTCCATTTTTTTTATACTTTTTGCTTACTAGACTGTTTGTGAACATGTTTGGTAGTAAAAAAAAAGAAAAATGAACTAGAAATCTTTTTTTTTTGTTTTTATTCTGAAAAAAACAGATCAATGAGCAAAATGAAAATAGAAAACTACACATATTTTGTAAAGAACAAAACATGTGTACTGATAAGAGCAGAGAAGATAAGAACCCTTCTTAAAACAAGCAGATAAGCCAGGAAGACAGATTTACTTAGCAAAAAAAAATTATTTGCAAGACTTTACAGCTCAGCTTTACAAAAAAAAAACCTCTTAGACAGTGCGTTCTGAGCAGTCCGTTCTGCGCATAATATACACGTGTAGTGCACACCTAGTGATCTCTCCGGATGCACTCTACATTTTAGAATAGACTGCGCACCAAAAATAATCAATATAAAGCCATTTTTATGGTGCGCAGATCTCAATGCATACCCCGGTAGAGCGCGTATACGACCCATTGAAATAATTTAGGAAATAAATCAATTGATATACAATAGTAGATGCAATGAATAGACCCAACTGAGGTTATAACTCCTTTATTTCACTGAAAATATGGCCTCACAGCTGTAAAAAACGATGTCGGGTTACTATGACCCGAACACAACAAGTGTAACTTTTTGCGTGTAGCAAAAAGTAAACGAAAAAAAAAAAAAAATACTCATAGGTAGGTCCCCCCAAATGAGGAAAAGTCAAGGAGTCTCAAGTTTTATAGACTTACAGAAAAAATCTACAGGGCCGCAAAAAGTCTGTTCGGGTCACTATGACCCGAACAGAACATTAGGGTTAATAATGCATGGGTCCCTTTTGAGGATACGTAAGGCATAATCCGCCATGTGGGCCAAAGTTCCAGTTGTCAAATCTGTGGTTGTGCTGGTTTGAGGGGCAGTTACAGGCAAATCTACGTCACTTGTCTCCCTTAAAAAAACAGAACCCAGCCTTGCAACGCCACTAATTTCTGTTGGCCCAGGAGAAGCTTCCTCATTAAAAAAGTACTCATCCCCATCATCCTCCTCGTCCTCCTCCTCTTCGCCCGCTACCGCGTCCTCTACACGGCCCTGACCAGACAATGGCTGACTGTCATCAAGGCTTTCCTCTTCCTCGGCTGCAGACGCCTGCTCCTTTATGTGCGTCAAACTTTGCATCAGCAGACGCATTAGGGGGATGCTCATGCTTATTATGGCGTTGTCTGCACTAACCAGCCGTGTGCATTCCTCAAAACACTGAAGGACTTGACACAGGTCTTGTAGCTTCGACCACTGCACACCTGACAACTCCATGTCTGCCATCCAACTGCCTGCCCGTGTATGTGTATCCTCCCACAAAAACATAACAGCACGCCTCTGTTCGCACAGTCTCTGAAGCATGTGCAGTGTGGAGTTCCAACTTGTTGCAACGTCGATGATTAGGCGATGCTGAGGAAGGTTCAAAGACCGCTGATAGTTCTGCATACGGCTGGAGTGTAGGGGCGAACGGCGGATATGCGAGCAAAGTCGGCGCACTTTGAGGAGCAGGTCGGGTAACCCCGGATAACTTTTCAGGAAGCACTGCACCACCAGGTTTAAGGTGTGAGCCAGGCAAGGAATGTGTTTCAGTTGGGAAAGGGCTATGGCAGCCATGAAATTCCTTCCGTTATCACTCACTACCTTGCCTGCCTCAAGATGTACAGTGCCCAGCCATGACTGAGTTTCTTTCTGCAAGAACTCGGACAGAACTTCCGCGGTGTGTCTGTTGTCGCCCAAACACTTCATTGCCAATACAGCCTGCTGACGTTTGCCACTAGCTGTCCCATAATGGCACACCTGGTGTGCAACAGTGGCAGCTGCGGATGGAGTGGATGTGCGACTGCGGTCTGTGGATGAGCTCTCGCTTCTGCAGGAGGATGAGGAAGAGGAGGAGGGGGGGCGAACACCTACAGCCAAATCTTTCCTTGACCGTGGGCTAGGCAGAACTGTCCCAATATTGCTGTCCCCTGTGGACCCTGCATCCACCACATTCACCCAGTGTGCCGTGATGGACACGTAACATCCCTGGCCATGCCTACTGGTCCATGCATCTGTTGTCAGGTGCACCTTTGTAGTCACAGACTGCCTGAGTGCATGGATGATGCGGTCTTAAACATGCTGTTGGAGGGCTGGGATGGCTTTTCTAGAAAAGAATTGTAGACTGGGTAGCTCGTAGCGTGGTACAGCGTAGTCCATCAGCGCTTTGAAAGCTTCACTTTCAACTAACCGGTAGGGCATCATCTCTAATGAGATTAGTCTAGCAATGTGGGCGTTCAAACCCTGTGTACGCGGATGCGAGGATGAGTACTTCCTTTTCCTAATGAGAGACTCATGAAGGGTGAGCTGGACTGGAGAGCTGCATATGGTGGAACTAGCGGGGGTGCCGGTGGACAAGGGTGAGTGAGAGAGGGTTGGAGATGGTATTCTTGCCGGTGCCCTACATGCAGTGTTTCCTACTGCAAACCTGGTGATTCCCTGACTGCTTTGGCCTGGCGACGAAAGCTGCACAGATACTGCAGGTGGTGCGGGAAATGGTGGGCTTACAGGGAGGGAAGGGATGTAGCGTTGCTGACTAGCTTCATTGGCCGAGGGTGCTGCAACCTTTAGGGACATTTGGTAGTTAGTCCAGGCTTGCAAATGCATGGTGGATAAATGTCTATGCATGCAACTTGTATTTAGACTTTTAAGATTCTGACCTCTGCTTAAGGTAGTTGAACATTTTTGACAGATGACTTTGCGGTGATCATTTGGATGTTGTTTAAAAAAATGCCAGACTGCACTCTTTCTACTTTCGGATACCTTTTCAGGCATTGCAGACTGAGCTTCTTTAACCGGATGGCCACGCTGTCCTCCAACTGGTTTTGGTTTTGCCAAGCGTTTTTGGCCAGATACGGGCCCGGCAGATGGAATCTGTTGTGATGTTGATGCCTGCTGTGGCTCCTCCTCCTCCGCTTCAGAACTACTGCCGCCTGCACCCTGTTCCCCCAATGGCTGCCTGTCATGAATCCCCAATGGCTAGGGATAGCACAGGATAAGCAAAGTATAATAAATATCGGACGAGCTCTAGGGTGATGGAACCTGGGCTGACCGCTGCCCTACGCCTGACAAACGCAACTAGAGATAGCCAGGGAGCGTGCCTACGTTGGTTCTAGACGCCACGCACCAGCCTAAGAGCTAACTAGTACTGCAGAGAAAACAAAGACCTCACTTGCCTCCAGAGGAATTAACCCCAAAGATATAGTTGCCCCCCACATGTATTGACGGTGAAATGAGAGGAAGGCACACACATAGAGATGATGTATATAGCTTTAGCAAATAGAGGCCCGCTGAAAACTAGAAAGCAGAATGACACAAAAGGGGACTGAGCGGTCAGCAAAAAACCCTAATCAAAAAAAAACATCCTGAGATTACAAGAACCCATGTGCCAACTCATGGCACATGGGGAGAACCTCAGTCCACTAGAGCAACCAGCTAACAAAGAGACATTCTAAGCAAGCTGGACAAAAAACCAAACAACTGAAAATCAGCACTTAGCTTATCCTGAAAGATCTGGGAGCAGGTAGGCAGGAACCAAACAGAGCACATCTGAACACATTGATAGCCGGCAAGGGAAATGACAGAGAGGCCAGGTAAAATAGGAAACACCCAGCCTCTGATGGACAGATGGAAACCAAAGGCCGCAACCCACCAAAGTCACCCAGTACCAGCAGTAACCACCAGAAGGAGCCCGCAAACAGAATCCACAACAGTACCCCCCCCTTGAGGAGGGGTCACCGAACCCTCACGAGAACCCCCAGGGCGATCAGGGTGAGCTCTATGGAAGGCGCGGACCAAATCAGTCGCATGAACATCGGAGGCGACCACCCAGGAATTGTCCTCCTGACCATAACCCTTCCACTTAACCAAATACTGGAGTTTGCGTCTGGAAACACGAGAATCCAAGATCTTTTCAACAACATACTCCAATTCTCCCTCCACCAGCACCGGAGCAGGAGGCTCGACCGAAGGAACAACAGGCACCTCATACCTCCGCAACAACGACCGATGGAACACATTATGAATAGCGAACGATGCTGGGAGATCCAAACGGAAAGATACAGGGTTAAGAATCTCCGAGATCCTATAAGGACCGATGAACCGAGGCTTGAACTTAGGAGAAGAGACCTTCATAGGGACAAAACGAGAAGACAACCACACCAAGTCCCCAACAAGAAGTCGGGGACCCACGCGGCGACGGCGATTAGCAAACTGCTGAGTCTTCTCCTGAGATAACTTCAAATTGTCCACCACCTGATTCCAAATGTGATGTAGCCTGTCCACCACCACGTCCACTCCAGGACAATCCGAAGACTCCACCTGACCAGAGGAAAAACGAGGATGAAACCCCGAATTACAAAAAAAAGGAGAGACCAACGTGGCCGAACTAGCCCGATTATTAAGAGCAAATTCGGCCAGTGGCAAAAAAGCAACCCAGTCATCCTGATCAGCAGAAACAAAACACCTCAAATAAGTTTCCAAGGTCTGATTAGTTCGCTCTGTCTGGCCATTCGTCTGAGGATGGAATGCAGATGAGAAAGACAAATCAATGCCCATCTTGGCACAAAACGTCCGCCAAAATCTAGACACAAACTGGGATCCCCTGTCAGAAATAATATTCTCCGGAATCCCATGCAAACGAACCACGTTCTGAAAAAACAAAGGAACCAACTCAGAGGAGGAGGGCAACTTAGGCAAGGGCACCAAATGAACCATCTTAGAAAAGCGGTCACACACAACCCAGATAACGGACATTTTCTGTGAAACCGGGAGATCAGAAATAAAATCCATGGAAATGTGCGTCCAAGGCCTCTTCGGGATGGGCAAGGATAACAACAACCCACTAGCCCGTGAACAGCAAGGCTTAGCTTGAGCACACACTTCACAAGACTGCACAAAGGTACGCACATCCCTAGACAAGGAAGGCCACCAAAAAGACCTGGCCACCAAGTCTCTTGTACCAAATATTCCAGGATGACCAGCCAACACAGAAGAATGGACCTCGGAGATGACTCTACTGGTCCAATCATCCGGAACAAACAGTCTTTCTGGTGGACATCGATCCGGTTTATCCACCTGAAACTCCTGCAATGCGCGTCGCAAGTCTGGGGATACGGCGGACAATATTACCCCATCCCTAAGGATACTAGCAGGCCCAGTGTCTCCAGGAGAGTCAGGCACAAAACTCCTGGAAAGAGCATCTGCCTTCACATTCTTTGAACCTGGCAGGTATGAAACCACGAAATTGAAACGAGAAAAAAATAACGACCAACGAGCCTGTCTAGGATTCAAACGCCTGGCAGACTCAAGGTAAATGAGATTCTTGTGATCAGTCAAGACCACCACGCGATGTTTAGCACCCTCAAGCCAATGACGCCACTCCTCAAATGCCCACTTCATGGCCAAAAGCTCCCGATTACCCACATCATAATTGCGCTCGGCGGGCGAGAATTTTCTAGAGAAGAAAGCACATGGCTTCATCACCGAGCCATTAGAACTTCTCTGTGACAAAACCGCCCCCGCTCCAATCTCGGAAGCATCAACCTCCACCTGGAAAGGAAGTGAAACATCTGGTTGACACAACACAGGAGCAGAAGAAAACCGGCGCTTAAGTTCCCGAAAGGCCTCCACGGCCGCAGGAGACCAATCAGCAACATCAGCACCCTTTTTAGTCAAATCAGTCAAAGGTTTAACAATACTGGAAAAATTAGCAATGAACCGACGATAAAAATTAGCAAACCCCAAGAACTTCTGAAGGCTCTTAACAGATGTAGGTTGTGTCCAGTCACAAATAGCCTGAACCTTAACGGGATCCATCTCAATAGTAGAAGGAGAAAAAATGTACCCCAAAAAAGAAATCTTCTGGACTCCGAAGAGACACTTTGAGCCCTTCATAAACAGAGAATTGGCCCGCAAAACTTGAAACACCTTCCTGACCTGTAGAACATGAGACTCCCAGTCATCAGAAAACACCAAAATATCATCCAAATACACAATCATAAACTTATCCAGATATTCACGGAAAATATTGTGCATAAAGGACTGAAAGACTGACGGAGCATTGGAGAGTCCAAAAGGCATTACCAAATACTCAAAATGGCCCTCAGGCGTATTAAATGCGGTTTTCCACTCATCACCCTGTTTTATCCGCACCAGATTATACGCACCACGAAGATCTATTTTAGTGAACCACCTAGCCCCCTTAATGCGAGCAAACAAATCAGTAAATAATGGCAATGGATACTGGTATTTGACTGTAATCTTATTCAGAAGGCGATAATCTATACAAGGCCTCAGGGAACCATCTTTTTTTGCCACGAAAAAAAAACCTGCTCCCAGAGGGGACGAAGATGGACGAATATGTCCCTTTTCCAAGGACTCCTTAATATAATTCCGCATAGCAGTATGCTCTGGCAGTGACAGATTAAATAAACGACCCTTAGGGAACTTACTGCCAGGAATCAATTCTATAGCACAGTCACACTCTCTATGGGGAGGGAGCGAATTGAGCTTAGGCTCCTCAAAAACATCCCTATAATCCGACAAAAACGCAGGGATCTCCGAAGGAGTAGATGAAGCTATAGAAATCGGAGGTGCATCATCATGAACCCGTGACATCCCCAGCTTAGCACGGACATTGTTTTCCAGTCCAGGACAGGATTATGAGTTTGTAACCATGGCAGACCAAGCACTAGTACATCATGTAAATTATACAGTACAAGGAAGCGAATCACCTCCTGATGAACGGGAGTCATGCGCATGGTCACTTGTGTCCAATACTGCGGTTTATTCATAGCCAATGGTGTAGAATCAATTCCTTTCAGAGGAATAGGAACTTCCAGAGGCTCTAGACTAAAACCGCAGCGTTTAGCAAATGACCAATCCATAAGACTCAGGGCAGCGCCTGAATCCACATAGGCATCGACGGAAATGGAAGACAGTGAAAAAATCAGAGTCACAGACAAAATGAACTTAGACTGCAGAGTATCAATGGCAAAAGATTTATCAACCCTTTTTGTGAGTTTAGAGCATGCTGATATAACATGAGCTGAATCACCACAATAAAAACACAAACCATTTTTCCGCCTATAATTTTGCCGTTCACTTCTGGACTGAATTCTATCACATTGCATAGTCTCAGGTGCCTGTTCAGAAGACACCGCCAACTGGTGCACGGGTTTGCGCTCCCGTAAACGCCGATCAATCTGAATGGCCATAGCCATAGACTCATTCAGACCTGTAGGCGCAGGGAACCCCACCATAATATCCTTAATGGCCTCAGAAAGACCATTTCTGAAGTTTGCAGCCAGGGCGCACTCATTCCACTGAGTAAGCACCGACCATTTCCGAAATTTCTGACAATATATTTCCGCTTCATCCTGCCCCTGAGAGAGGGCTAATAAAGCCTTTTCAGCCTGAATCTCTAGGTTAGGTTCCTCATAGAGCAATCCCAATGCCAGAAAAAACGCATCCACACTGAGCAATGCAGGATCCCCTGGTGCCAATGCAAATGCCCAATTCTGAGGGTCGCCCCGTAGGAACAATATAACAATCTTGACCTGTTGAGCAGGGTCTCCAGAGGAGCGAGATTTCAAAGAGAGAAACAATTTACAATTGTTCCTGAAATTCAGGAAGGTAGATCTATCTCCAGAAAAAACCTCTGGAATAGGAATTCTAGGTTCAGACATGGGAGTGTGAACAACGAAATCCTGTATGTTTTGAACCTTTGCCGCGAGATTACTCAGGCTGGAAGCCAAACTCTGGACATCCATGATAAACAGCTAAGATCAGAGCCATTCAAGGGTTAAGAGGAGGTAAGAAGCAGCTAGACAGCAATTAAGGGCTAGGCAGCAAAACTCTGAAGGAAAAAAAAAAAAAATTTTCCTTGAACACTTCTTTTTCTCCTGCTTCAGCCCAAACAATTAACACTTTGTGGGCCGGCTATACTGTCATGAATCCCCAATGGCTAGGGATAGCACAGGATAAGCAAAGTATAATAAATATCGGACGAGCTCTAGGGTGATGGAACCTGGGCTGACCGCTGCCCTACGCCTGACAAACGCAACTAGAGATAGCCAGGGAGCATGCCTACGTTGGTTCTAGACACCACGCACCAGCCTAAGAGCTAACTAGTACTGCAGAGAAAACAAAGACCTCACTTGCCTCCAGAGGAATTAACCCCAAAGATATAGTTGCCCCCCACATGTATTGACGGTGAAATGAGAGGAAGGCACACACATAGAGATGATGTATATAGCTTTAGCAAATAGAGGCCCGCTGAAAACTAGAAAGCAGAATGACACAAAAGGGGACTGAGCGGTCAGCAAAAAACCCTAATCAAAAAAAACCATCCTGAGATTACAAGAACCCATGTGCCAACTCATGGCACATGGGGAGAACCTCAGTCCACTAGAGCAACCAGCTAACAAAGAGACATTCTAAGCAAGCTGGACAAAAAACCAAACAACTGAAAATCAGCACTTAGCTTATCCTGAAAGATCTGGGAGCAGGTAGGCAGGAACCAAACAGAGCACATCTGAACACATTGATAGCCGGCAAGGGAAATGACAGAGAGGCCAGGTAAAATAGGAAACACCCAGCCTCTGATGGACAGATGGAAACCAAAGGCCGCAACCCACCAAAGTCACCCAGTACCAGCAGTAACCACCAGAGGGAGCCCGCAAACAGAATCCACAACAGCTGCCAATCGGGGTCAACAACTGGGTCATCTATGACCTCCTCTTCTATGTCGTGTGCAACTTCGTCTGTGTCACCGTGTAAGCCGGTGGTATAGCGTTCGTGACGGGGCACCATAGTCTCCGCTGGTTTTGATTCTGCCTCAGTACACTGCAAGGGCAATGTTCTGGTCTGAGTCAAAGGAACAGCATAGTAATCTGGCTGTGGCTGTGCATCTGTGCACTCCATGTCCGATTCAACTTCTAATGGGCATGGCCTGTTAACTGTTTCACTGTCTAACCCAGGAACGGTATGTGTAAAGAGCTCCATGGAGTAACCTGTTGTGTCGACTGACGCATCCTTCACTGTTGTTCTGGGTGACGGACACAAGGAAGCGACTTGTTCCTGACCGGGAGCATCCACTGACAATGCACTGCTCTGACATTTGGCACTTTCCGAGGAGGAGGCGAAAGAGCTATAGGCAGAGTCAGCAATGAAAGCCAATACTTGTTCCTCCTGCTCCGGTTTCAAAAGTGGTTTTCCTACTCCCAGAAAAGAGAGCGTTCGAGGCCTTGTGTAGCCAGACAACGAACCTGGCTCAACAACTCGAGACTTAGGTGCGGTACTGCTTTTACCACGACCACCTGATGCTCCACCACCACTACCATCATTACCAGCTGACAATGACCGCCCACGGCCACGACCTCTTCCACTAGACTTCCTCATTGTTTGCAAAACGTAACCAAAGTAACGGTATTTGTTACTGTAAAACAACTTATAAGATGAACTCAAACTTCTGTTGGATTTATATATACCTTTATAGGTGCCTGACACTGAAAGGAAAATCAGGCCCAATGTTACACACTAGGTTTTCTGTGCCCCAATAATTTGAGACAGATGGCACACACAGGACCAGCACTCAAGCAGAAATGCCAATCTTAATCTCCCACTATTTTTTTTTTTTTCTGGGAGAATTAAAAAAAAAAAAAAAAATATTACACACTAGGTTTTCTGTGGCACACAATGAGAGACAGATGCCACACACAGGACTGGCACAGAGGCAGACTTGCCAATCTTTATCTCCCAGACTCCTACTATTAATTTTTTTTTTCACAGGGAGAATTTACCCCCCCCAAAAAAGAATGGCCCAGTATTACACAGTGGTTTTCGGTGGCACACAATGAGACAGATGCCACATACAGCAATGGCACAGAGGCAGACTTGCCAATCTTTATCTCCCAGACTCCCACTATTAATTTTTTTTTTTACAGGGAGAATTTACCCCCCAAAAAAAAGAATGGCCCAGTATTACACAGTGGTTTTCGGTGGCACACAATGAGAGACAGATGCCACACACAGCACTGGCACAGAGGCAGACTTGCCAATCTTTATCTCCCACTAATTATTTTTTTTTTTACAGGGAGAGTTTTGAAAAAAAAAAAAATGGCCCAGTATTACACAGTGGTTTTCGGTGGCACACAATGAGACAGATGCCACACACAGCAATGGCACAGAGGCAGACTTGCCAATCTTTATCTCCCAGACTCCCACTATTAATTTTTTTTTTTTACAGGGAGAATTTACCCCCCCAAAAAAAGAATGGCCCAGTATTACACAGTGGTTTTTGGTGGCACACAATGAGACAGATGCCACACACAGCAATGGCACAGAGGCAGACTTGCCAATCTTTATCTCCCACTAATTATTTTTTTTTTTACAGGGAGAATTTAGAAGAAAAAAAAAATGGCCCAGTATTACACACTGGTTTTCAGTGGCACACAATGAGACAGATGCCACACACAGCAATGGCACAGAGGCAGACTTGCCAATCTTTATCTCCCACTAATTATTTTTTTTTTTACAGGGAGAATTTAGAAAAAAAAAAATGGCCCAGTATTACACAGTGGTTTTCGGTGGCACACAATGAGAGACATATGCCACACACAGCACTGGCACAGAGGCAGACTTGCCAATCTTTATCTCCCTGCAGTAATCTCAGAAAAGTATGGCAGGCAGCTATAATAAGGACTGCTGCACACAAAAGTGTGGACAAACAAACAAGATAGCTGTGCAGAAAGGAAGGAACAACAGGATTTGTGCCTTGAAAAAGCAGTTGGTTTGCACAGCGGCGTACACACACAGCAACGCAGCTATCAGGGAGCCTTCTAGGGCAGCCCAATGAGCTACAGCGCTGAGGGAAAAAAATGTAGCTTCCACTGTCCTGCAAACAAAAGGTGGTGTTGGACAGTGGAAATCACTACAGCACAAGCGGTTTGGGGGTGAATGTACCCTGCCTAACACTGTCTATCCCTGCTTCTGACGAAGCGGCACCTCTCCCTACACTCAGATCAGCAGCAGTAAGATGGCGGTCGGCGGGAACGCCCCTTTATAGCCCCTGTGACGCGGCAGAAAGCAAGCCAATCACTGCAATGCCCTTCTCTAAGATGGTGGGGACTGAGATCTATGTCATCACGCTGCTCACACTCTGCGTCCACCTTCATTGGCTGAGAAATGGCGCTTTTAGCGTCATTGAAACACGACTTTGGCGCGAAAGTCGCGTACCGCATGGCCGACCCCACACAGGGATCGGGTCGGGTTTCATGAGACGCCGACTTTGCCAAAAGTCGGCGACTTATGAAAATGAACGATCCGTTTCGCTCAACCCTACTGATCACAAGTGCAACATACAGAAATAACATCCTGTAACTAAGGTAACATCTTATTACTACTACATTGTGAATGATGGAAACAAGCACAAGATGATTTGCTCTTTGCATCCCTTTACACAAAATGAATAAATGAAATGCTGTATGTTATATGCACACCAAAACATTGCACTTGGTTATGTCAAGACTAGTGTTGAGCATTCCGATACCGCAAGTATCGGCTGATACTTGTGGTATCGGAATTCCGATACTGAGTTCCGATATTTTTGTGATATTGGAAATCGGAATCGGAAGTGCCCAGTGTATGGTTCCCAGGGTCTGGATGAGAGGAGACTCTCCTTCAGGCCCTGGGATCCATATTCATGTAAAAAATAAAGAATTAAATAAAAAATATTGATATACTCAACCCTCCGGAGGCCCCTGGACCTTACCGATGTAACCGGCAGCCTCCGTTCCTAAGAATGAGGAGTTTAGGACCTGCGATGACGTCGCGGCTTGTGATTGGTCGCGTGACCGCTCATGTGACCGCTCACGCGACCAATCACAAGCCGCGACGTCATCACAGGCCCTACACTCACTCATTCTTAGGAATGGAGGCTGCCGGTTACATCGGTAAGGTCCAGGGGCCGCCGGACGGGTGAGTATATCCATATTTTTTATTTTAATTCTTTATTTTTTACTTGAATATGGATCCCAGGGCCTGAAGGAGAGTTTCCTTTCCTTCAGACCCTGGGAACCATCCAGGATCGCTTTCGATACTTGTGTCCCATTGACTTGTATTGGTATCGGGTATCGGTATCGGCGATATCCGATATTTTTCGGGTATCGGCCGATACTATCCGATACCGATACTTTCAAGTATCGGAAGGTATCGCTCAACACTAGTCAAGACAATTATATTTATCAGACAACTGTGAAGCAAAAGAAATAAGATTGGCTGTCTCCTTGAGACATACATATCCTTAATAGGTTAAAAGATGATAAATATACAGTGGGTGTGGAAAGTATTCAGACCCCTTTACATTTTTCACTCTTTGTTTCATTGCAGCCATTTGGTAAATTAAAAAAAGTTTACTTTTTTCTCATTAATGTACACTCTGCACCCCATCTTCACTGAAAAAAAAACAGAAATGTAGAATATGTTGCAAATTTAACAAAAAAGAAAAATTTAAATATCACATGGACATAAGTATTCATTTCAGACCCTTTGCTCAGATACTCATATTTAAGTCACATACTGTCCATTTCTTTGTGATCCTCCTTGAGATGGTTCTACCCCTTCATTGGAGTCCAGCTGTGTTTAATTAAACTTATAGGACTTGATTTGGAAAGGCTCACACCTGTCTATATAAGACCTCACAGCTCACAGTGCATGTCAAACCAAATAAGAATCATGAGGTTCAAGGAACTGGCTAAGGAGCTCAGAGACAGAATTGTGGCAAGGGACAGATCGGCCAAGGTTACAGAAGAATTTCTGCATAACTCAAGGCTCCTAAGAGCATAGTGGCATCCATAATCCTTAAATGGAAGAAGTTTGGGAGTATCAGAAATTTTCCTAGACATGGCCGTCCAGCCAAACTGAGCAATCGTGGGAGAAAAGCCTTGGTGAGAAAGGTAAAAAAGAACTTAACGATCACTGTGGCTGAGCTCCAGAGATGCAGTAGGGAGATGGGAGAAAGTTGCACAAAGTCAACTATCACTGCAGGCCTCCACCAGTCGGGCCTTTATGGCAGAGTGGCCCGACGGAAGCCTCTCCCCAGTGCAAGACATATGAAAGCCCGCATAGAGTTTGCTAAAAACACATGAAGGACTCCCAGACTATGAGAAATAAGATTCTCTGGTCTGATGAGACAAATATAGACCTTTTTGGTGATAATTCTAAGCAGTTTATGTGGAGAAAACCAGGCACTGCTCATCACCTGCCCAATACAATTCCAACAGTCAAACATGGTGGTGGCAGCATCATGCTGTGGGGGTGTTTTTCAGCTACAGGGACAGGATGACTGGTTGTCATTGAAGTAAACATGAATGCGGCCAAGTACCAAGATATCCTGGATGAAAACCTCTTCCAGAGTGCACTGGACCTTAGACTTGGCCAAAGGTTCACCTTCCAACAACACAATGACCCTAAGCACACAGGTAAAATAACAAAGGAGTGGCTTCAGAATAACTCTGTGACTATTCTTGACTGGCCCAGCCAGAGCTCTGACCTAAACCCAATTGAGCATCTCTGGGAAGTCCTGAAAATGGCTGTCCACCAACGCTCACTATCCAACCTGACGGACCTGGAGAGGATCTGCAAGGAAGAACGGCAGAGGATCCCCAAATCCAGGTTTGAAAAACTTGTTGCATCATTCCCAAGAAGACTCATGGCTGTACTAGCTCAAAAGGGTGCTTCTACTCAATACTGAGCAAAGGGTCTGAATACTTATGACCATGTGATATTTCAGTTTCTTTTTTTTAATAAATTTGCAAAAATTACTACACTTCTGATTTTTTTCAGTGAAGATGGGGTGCAGCATGTACATTAATGAGAAAAAATTAACTTTTTTGAATTTACCAAATGGCTACAATGAAACAAAGAGTGAAAAAATTAAAGGGGTCTGAATACTTTCTGTAACGACTGTATATCCATTCCTCAGTCTTTATTTGGACTTAATACATAATCTTTCTCGAGCCGCTTTGTAGATCTTTAAGTATAGTTTTTTTCACATGTTCTTTCCAGTGTGATGTATTTAATCTTCGGTTTGTTGTTATACTCCAGCTGAGCTGTATGACATTTGGTTATGGCAAGATCAATCCCCCCAACTATATTTATGTGTTTTGTGGTGGTAATAGGTTTGCCTGGGAATCTGAAGGCCCTGTAGTTCATAGAAAACTAGGTCATTAGTGCTTGATGTCTTCCAAACCTGAACTCAGCTGGACTTGAAACTACATATTTAGAACGATAAAAAGGTTTTTCCCCCAATGAAACATAATCTTTTTGCCATTTTTTGTACAACTTTTTTTTAAATCTATCTATCTATCTATCTATCTATCTATCTATCTATCTATCTATCTATCTATCTATCCCATATCAATCTATCTATCTATCTATCTATTAGTAGTGATTTAAAGTTTGTGATCCCCCTCAGAATTTTCCATGTTTATGTGTGAATTTGACCTAAAACTACATCATGTTTTCACACCAATTTTTGGAAATTACAAAAATGACCCAATATCACAAGCCTGTGAGTGAAAAACTATGTGAACCCTGTGCAGTAATAACTGCATCTAAATGTTTCCGGTAACCTAGACACTGGAATATATAGATAAAACACTTAACTTTGGTTGTCAAAATGGCCACAGGTTTATTTAAAGCACTGGATTAAAACAATCATAAAACACGTCACGTGAATTCGTAGGCCAAAGTGATTCAAGAATAGTGTGATATCCCCACCTGTCGACATACAGCACCAAGCCAGACAGCCATAAAGAAGTGGCATGTAGTGGCTTATCCTTCAAGCAGAGTCATTAAACGTTAGGGGCACCAATGACCCTCACTCTGGTGCTTAACCAATGTACCTGCCCCAGATAAACATTTACATTATGACACCCCTCAGGCCGGCCACCACAACTGAAGCTGTTCATACTTCACAGAGAAGAGTGACCTGTTAGCTAGAGAAGGCCGAGGGGGAGAGGCCGGAGAGCTGCACTTACATAAACATTTACAGATGGATTTCCATAAAATGGAGCAGACTTATGAAATAGACATTATAAAATTATAGGGACTTTACATAGATGACATTAATTTGGGGTCTTGAATCCTATTGACAGGTTTCGCTATAACAACATCAGAGGCCACTGATAATTTCACGCTAAGGTTTGCAACATCATGGTATGTAACAGGTTAAATGTAAAGTTAACATTTGCTACAGTTCATATGCTGATAGCATGGACTTCTTACTAATCAGAACAAATATTATCTTCCTGTTTAGCAAAGCTTGTGGTATATGTCAGTGCCAGTTGCTGGTATTAGGCTCCAGCTCACTGTGTGCTGTGATTTACAGTAATAATACCAAGCTACAAAGTAATTACAGCAATGAACACAATAGATACCAATGCAAACAGTGTGACAGGGGAATCCTTGCCCTGCTGAGATTACAATTGTTTACCTGTGTGTGCGCACACAAATACCCAGCTTAGGTCCACAGCTGTTTTCTTCTACCGCTTCAGGCAAAAATTATGAAATTTCTAAACTTAGAGGATGTTCGCTTTTTTACATCATGGCAAATACTAAAATCACATGTGTTTTATGACATGAAACATTCTTTGTTTCATAGCTGAGCATTCAGATTTTTTGACAGGGAAAGATTCAGGCTAGGAATTGCAGCAATTGTTAGTTCATTTGGTCACAGCCATTGCCTTAAATGCATAAATGTAAACCACAGAATTTTCATAAATTAGAAGGACGGGCCTAGCCACAGCTCATCGATGCTCCAATCATTTCTGTGCAAGTGATTGGAACTGGTGGAAAATGCCCCTAAATTTCCGACTTTCAGAGATGTGTTTTACATCAGATTTCTGGCAAAACCACTTAAATGAATCAGGCTCAGAGTGTTTGGAAATTCAAAGAGCCCTTATTCATGTCATATATGCAAAATTTAATATACAGGTGCATCTCACAAAATTAGATTATCATCAAAAAGTAAATTTATTTCAGTTCTTCAATACAAAAAGTGAAACTCATATATTATATAGTCATTACAAACAGAGTGATCTATTTAAAGTGTTTATTTCTGTTAATGTTGATGATTATGGCTTACAGCCAATGAAAACCCTAAAGTCATTATCTCAGTAAATTAGAATACTTTATAACATCAGCTTGAAAAAATGATTCTAAAATCCGAAATGTTGGCCTACTGAAATGAATGTTCAGTAACTGCACTCAGTACTTGGTCAGGGCTCCTTTTGCATCAATTACTGCATCAATGCGGCATGGCATGGAGGTGATCAGCCTGTGGCACTGCTGAGTTTATGGAAGCCCAGATTGCTTTTATAGCAGCCTTCTTCTCGTCTGCATTGTTGGGTCTGGTGCCTCTCATCTTCCTCTTGACAATACCCCAAGGTTCTCTATGGTTTTAAGGTCAGGCGAGTTTGCTGGCCAATCAAGCATAGTGATGCTGTTGTTTTTAAACCAGGTATTGGTACTTTTGGCAGTGTGGGCAGGTGCCAAGTCCTGCTAGAGAATGAAATTTCAATCTCCAAAATGTTTGTCGGCAGAGAGAAGCATGAAGTGCTCTAAAATTTCCTGGTAGACGGCAGCGCTGACTTTGCTCTTGATAAAACACAGTGGACCTACACCAGCAGATGACATGGCTCCCCAAACCATCACTGATTGTAGAAACTTCACACTAGACCTTGGAAATCAAGGTCCCAGAGTCTGGAGCAAGAATGGAGAGACAGACAATCCAAGCTGCTTGAGGTCTAGTGTGAAGTTGCCACAATGATATTCTAATTTTGTGAGATGCACCTGTATGTATTTACGTAAATGCAAAACTAACCAATCTCAAAGTATGCTGTAAAGATGCAATACATCATTAGAAGTAGGTAGATACAGAACAAATTATATGCTTTAAATATTTGGATCAATAATTATATAGCAAATCACTTTTGGAATTCATCCCAATAGGAAATCTTGTACAATGTCTAAGAATAGAAAAAACTTCCTGATTGCATATATGGTTGCTGTAATCACTGCCTCTGATTGGTATATATACCCTTTCAATTCCAAAAAGCACACAAGTGATCAGTATGTTATTGGTTTTATTTTACAATGTTTACTAATTCATTGTACACTTGTTCGTCCAATATTCTGTTTACTGTTTGTATACTATTTCTGCCTTTCTGCAGATTCAGGTTTTGAGTAGTGATGAGCGAATTTGTTTGAAAAATGATAAATTTGGCAAGAATATGGCGCATTTGGATTCGTGATTGGAAACACAAGCAAAATTTTATAAACTCGGAAAAAATCGGAAACATTCAGTAAAAAGAGCGGGAAAATATTTGTGTTGCCAGTAAAGTATTTTCAGCATTTTGGCTACGATAATGGTGGTGCATCATGAGCGTTGGACACGTGTTTGATGTGGGGAGGTGACTTGAAGAGCTCAGAGGAGTGGTGTGCTTGTAACCTGTATTATTTTTTCTAACTTTATGTGTGCCCATTGTGGCTAGTCAATCATGGTGCAGGAAACATACACAATGTCCTGACACAACAGCTTGTAGTATTGGCTGCTGAAATCACATGTCCCTCTCCATATAAAGAGTGAACATCTTGTTTTAGCGCCATTTTGACACTAACAGCGCAGAGCCTGCTCCTAATGCTGGCAGTGTTAGCAGCTACATTTTAGCTAATTAGCTAGGCAGTTGTTTCTTAGTCAGATAGTTTAGCTAGGTAGTGTCCAGTGTGGCTGTGAAATCGACCTTCCAGCATTTTTCATTTTTTTTTTGCCATTACGAAGGTCCACAGACAAAGACAGCAGGGCACATTTCATACAAGTGTGTTGTGCACTGCTTCTATTGTGCTCCATATACGAGTATACAGTTCTAAATCTCATTTTTTCACTAGCTAAATGTGAAACAGTATGTCATATCCCACCTTGTCATTTAGAAGTGTGGTGACATTGTTCTGTGATTTGAGCTGTTGTGTATGTACGTCATACAGTAGGGGACATCTTACTTTCAAACTGTTTGTAGCATCTAGTCTATTTTTTACAGGCTTCATCCAACAACAACAAAATTATTCTGTTACTAACGTTCTAAAGTAAGGGAGATCTCACTTTGAAATTGTTTGTAGTATTTAGACTATGTTATAGAGGCCTCATCCACAGTGCTGATGCCGCCATCATTAGCATCACTATTCCAGTCAACTTTGCAAAAAAAAACTGAGTAGAGGGAAAAAGCGCAATAATTTGACTACTACATGTATGAACCTTCACATGCGTTACTCTGGTAATCCCACTGCGCTAAAATGTGGACCTCAGCAACCATCAGCTGCCTCATCAATCGCATCTGTAGCTTCTTCCTCCTCCTATGTTACCATGCCAAATATTGTGATGCAGGTCTCCGACCGCAGAATCTCGGGTTCTTTACCCGCTCCAGTCATGCTGACTAAGAGCCCGCCATCAGCTGTAATGGAAGTGGACATACCTGCTGGTTTTGACATCTCAGAGAACAAGCACACCACAACTTTCTCAATCCACTCTAACATATCCACCTGCACCTCCCTCTCAGTCCAATAGAATGTTCAGTTCACCGTACTCTGCCCTCTCAGCACTGCAGCCAGACCACAGTCCGACAGTTGTGGTCACGTAAAAGATTGATTCCTCCTACAGATGAGATAAGAGGTTGAATGCCACCATCTCCAATCTGTTGGCCACAGAAATGCTGCCTTTCCGCCTGGCAGATACAGACAGTTTCCGAAAGCTGATGGCCGTCGCAGTCCCCAGTACCAATTGCTCAGTCACCATTACTTTTCTAAGAAAGCTGTGCCTGCACTACACCAGCATGTTGCAGACAACATCACCTGTTCCTTGACTAAATCTATGTCTGCCAGAGTGCATTTCACCACAGACAGTTGGACGAGTAAGCATGGCCAAGGGTGTTACATCTCACTGACTGAGCACTAGGTGACTCTGGTGGATGTGGGGGCAGGCGCTGCTCCATAAGTCTTGGAATTTCCAAGGCTTGCAGGACAAACCTCTATATTTCACACTTCCTCCACTGCTTCTGCCTCCTCCTCTATACCCTGTAGGACCTCCACCTGTGTCCTCAATTTCTGCCTTAATGAGACACGCGTTCCAACAGTGCAGAGCGAATCCTCACCATATTCGTACTGCGCAGCCAGGGCTCACCGCAATTAGGCATTGTTAAAATTGATATGCCTTGGAGATCGCAGTCATACAGCTGGAGTTGTGGACATCCAGGGAAGGACGAGCTCACACACGTGCTTTGCATGGTTCATGTCCTTAGCCTGGTGGTACAGCATTTTTCCGCCACTATCAAGGCCTGGGGGAGCTGCTGCAGTAAGTATGTAAGCTGTATGCTCATTTCCCCAATTTGCATCCCTCAGATCATCGACTTGCACCAATACAGAGGTCTTTTGCCATGTCAGTTAACAGGTTAATATGCAAAGGGCCGACACTGTGGAATTCCCCTCTGCTCATGTTGCAGCGACTGTGGCAGCAGCAATGAGCCCTGACGCAATAGGTCATGTCATATAGCCTTTGCCAATGCAGTACGGACATGGTGCATATCATGTTTGAGTGGGCACAGATTAAGGACCTCTGCACCCTTCCAAAATGGCTACTAAGATGGTTACTACTGATGCCACCATCATTAGCATCACCATTTCAGTCATCTTTATGTTGGAGCAGACTTTGAATAGCCTGCTGGAGGAGGTGGTCCAGAGTAAGAGGAGGATGCAGAGGAGGATGCGGAAGTGATAACATTGTCTAAAAGTTCCAGACTGTTGTCACACAGGTGGGTGCCAAGAGAGGGTGGATTACTTTGATGGAGGGGAAATGGTGATAACAAACTGTTAGTTTGCAAGGTGCAAGAGCCGAGGAACAAATGGAAGAGGAAGAGGTGATTGGTAAGCAACTGTCACGAGTTGAAAAGGATAATCTTCCCCTCTCTGCTGTTCATGGTTGGCATGAGGGGACGAGGAATCAAGCATCAATGTTACCCAGCCATCAACACAGCATGGGCTTGGGCTTCATGGAAGAGCCCGACATATGATGGGGAAAAAAGTATTTAGTCAGCCACCAATTGTGGAAGTTCTCCCACTTAAAAAGATGAGAGCGGCCTGTAATTGACATAATAGGTAGACCACAACTATGAGAGTCAAAATTGAGAAAACAAATCTGGAAAATCCCCTATCCGATTTGGCAAGATTTATTTTGCATATTATGGTTCAAAATAAGTATATGGTCACCTAAAAACATGCAAAATTTCTGGTTCTCACAGACCTTTAACTTCTTGTTTAAGAGGCTCCTCTGTCCTCCAGTCATTACCTGTAGTAATAGCACCTGTTTGAATTTGTTATCAGTATAAAAGACATCTGTCCACAACCTCAAACAATTACACTCTAAACTCTACTATGCTGAAGACCAAAGAGCTGTTGAAGGACAACAGAAACAAAATTGTAGCCCTGCATCAGGCTGGGAAGACTGAATCTGCAATAGGTAAGCAGCTTGGTGTGATGAAATCAACTGTGGCAGCAATAATAAGAAAATGGAAGATATAGAAGATCATTGATAATCTCCCTCGATCTGGGGCTCCATGCACGATCTCAACCCTGTGTGGTCAAAATGCTCACAAGAATGGTGAGAAAAAATCCCAGAACCACGCGGGGGGAGCTAGTGAATGACCTGCATAGAGCTGGGACCACCCTAACAAAGGCTACCATCAGTAACACACTACATCGCCATTTACTCAGATCCTGCAGTGTCAGACGTGTCCCCCTGCTTAAGCCAGTACATGTCCCGGCACATCTGAATTTTGCTAGAGAACATGTGGATTATCCAGAAGAGTATTGGGAGAATGTCATATGGTCTGATGAATCCAAAGTAGAACTGTTTGGTAGAAACAAAACTTGTCGTGTTTGGAGGAGACAGAATGCTGAGTTGCATCCAAAGAACACCATACCTATTGTGAAGCAGGGGGTGGCAACATCATGCTTTGGGGCTGTTTCTCTGCAAAGGGACCAGGATGACTGATCTGTGTACATAAAAGAATGAATGGTTCCATGTATCATGAAATTTTGTGTGCAAACCTCTTTCCATCAGCAAGGACATTGAAGATGAAACGTGGATGGGTCTTTCAGCATGATAATGATCCCAAGCACACCGCCAGTGCAACAAGGAGTGGCTTCTTAAGAAGCATATGAAGGTCCTGGATTGGCCTAGCCAGTCTCCAGATCTCAACCCCATAGAAAATCTTTGAAGGGAGTTGAAAATCTATGTTGCCCAGTGACAGGCCCCAAACATCACTGCTCTAGAGGAGATCTGCATGGAGGAATGGGCCAACATACAGAAAACGTTTGACCTCTGTCATTGCCAACAAAGGACACCCGCTAGGGTCGTGGGGTACTCGGAACGGGTCGACGGCTCTTAATGGGGTGGTCACGGCAGCAATAAAAGGGATGAGGGAAATGTCTGTAGGGGATTATTCGTGACGACACCTGTGGTGTTTGGCTACAGATCACCAACGCTGCTTAAGGAGACCACTGGGGCCGGTTGTGTTTCAGTTGAGATGTTTTGACTCCCCACAGGTGAAGTGGGGCCCCAGGGCTACCAGAACAGTCTATGAGAAGTTGTGGACATTGGGGAGCAAGAAAAATTGGAGGACACAGGGACTGTAGTTTCTTTACCTTTAATTTGTCCGGAGCACAGGTAAGAGGTGGTATTAGAGATCCAGGCAGCCTGGAAGCAGTTCAGAATTCCCCTGGCCAGGTGAGGTTGGAAGCCTCCCTACTGCGCTGCTCTCTAGGTTCCTGATGCTTGTAGTTCTCCTCAAGTCCCTCTCTCTGTCTGTCCATTTAGTGAAAAGCTACCCGTATGGCAGGCAGCTTGAGCCTTTTCCAGGTGTCACTCCCTCATGGTGACTCCGGGCTCTGGTATGCGGCTGTGCGATGTCAGTTGTGGCCAGGAGACCTGCAATCTCCTGTCCTCCGGATTTGGCTGTGGGGCCTGTAGCTCCCACACAACCACAGACTCCGGTGTCCGCTCTGTTGCGCTCAATGCTGGGGTGAGCTCAGTCGCAGCTCCACTCCCAGGCTCTCCTCACATGCTTCCTCTCCCTTCACTGTCTCACACTGAACTCACTAACCCAACCTCCAGGCCAGAACTTACAGGGAAGCTACCCTGAAACATGGTTTCGAGCTCTCTCTTCTGGTCTGGAGACAGGAAAGGTGTTGTAATGCAAGCGTACCTGCTAAGGGAATCCATTCTTGCTTTTAGACATGGCATCACCTCCTGTGAGGGAGGCAATGCCTCTGTGGCAACTGGACTCCTGAGGTGCCACAGATATATAAAAAAATATTGAGATGAACTTTTGTTAATGACCAAATACTTATTTTCCACCCTTATTTGAAAAATAAATCTTGCCAAATCAGACAAGGTTATTTTCTGGATTTGTTTTCTCGTTTTTGACTCTCAGCGTTGTGGTCTACATATGATGTCAAATTACAGGCCTCTCTCATCTTTTTAAGTGGGAGAACTTGCACAATTGGTGGATGACTAAGCACTTTTTTTTCCCCACTGTATGAGTGCCTTCTTGCTGCACTATCTGCAAAATGATCCCGAATAGTTATGATTCAAAATAGTGCTGACTACTGGGTTGCCACTCTGTTAGACCAAATTTTCCCAGATGCTTCCTGCCTTGGAAAGAGAACGCGACTGCTGGAGTATCGAAACACGCTTTTACACTACCTTAAACTAGATTTTCCACAAGACAGCAGTGAGGCAGACAGTGTTCATTGCAGCTCTAGACTTCCAACCTCCGACACATCAAATTGTCAACGCCAAAACATTAGCAGCAGCAGAGGCAGCTTCAGTAGTATAAGTAGAAGAAACAATTTCTGTGAGCCCTTTGACACTTTTTTTAGACCAGCTCATGCACCAGCACAACAGAGTCCAAGTCTGACACATGGTGAACGAATGGAGAGGATGGTGCAGGAGTATCTAAAGCTGAATATGAATATCATCAAGGAGGGTTTGTACCCTTTCACATTTTGGTCTTCAAAATGGATGAGTGGCCTGAGCTCGCCACACATACCTTGGAGGTTTTATCATGCCCAGCAGCCAGTGTTCTCTCAGAAAGTTTCTTCAGCGCTGCTGGTAGTGTCCTGATGGATAAGTGCAGCCAGCTGTCTCCTGAAAGTGTAGACTGTCTAACTTTCATAAAGATGAAAAAGTCAAGGATCTCCAAGGACTTTTGCACCCCAATTGCAGACTGTGCAGACTAGGCAATATTGATTTTAACATAAAATGTGTGGAAATGTGAACAGTCATGGTTGGTCTCCATCTGCTGGGTTGGTTGTAATGGAAGGTGTGTCGGTTCCTATTATACTGGAGCGCCCCCACTGTCGCAGGGCCGAGGGGTACCCGGTACCGGGCCGCTCTGTCTCGGTTCTGGGGAAGTCACGGTGGCTGGACCCGGTCCGTGACCCTGCTGAGGGGCGTCCAGTGAAAGTGGAGAATGACGATGTTGTGGTGTGGTGCAGGTCGCGATGAATAACGAGGACACCAAGTTGCAGTCTCTTTACCTCTTTACTGAAGGCTTCAGGATCCTCAATCTGGAATACGGTTAACAGGGCTGTCTGAGACCGGCCGGTCGGATGGCACCTCCAGAGTTCCCTTTGCAGGTGGAAATCTGTGCCTACCTTCTAGCGCTTGTGTGTTGTAGTCCTTCCCTGCTTAGCACCACGGGATAGTCCTCACAACTGTTGTGTCTGTTTCTGAAGTTCCCTCACAACTGATTCTGATGTTCTTCTTCGTCCCCCAGATGATATGGCTAGGACGCACCCGTATGACGGGTAGGCCTGGAGGTCTTCCGGGACCCTAGAGTCGCCCCTCTCCAACTGTTGCCCCCTATGTCTGCTTAGGTGATTTTGGGTGAGACAGCCCGCCTATAACTGACTGTCCTGCCGTAGGTTTGAAGTAAGGCATGGAGCTCAATACTACCTCGGCGTTTCCGGCCACCGGCTACGCGCCTCAGTAGGATGTTGCCTCATTCTTACAGCACGACTCCTACTGGCGTTTCTCCTTGTTGCGTTGATCTCGTTTCTCACTCTTCACAATAAACCTCGCTTCTTGTCCTTTCTTGGGGTACCGCCGCAATGAAGTGCAGGCGCGGTCCCATAACGTTCTTTCTGTTCGCTAGGCCTCTGTCAGGATCCCACCCCTGACAGGGACCCCCCCTGAATCTTCCCCTGCAACACCCTCTGCCACAGGATGTTGCCTGGTTCCAACCCAGTCAGCTTCTCTCTAACTTCCTATCTAACCCCCAGTTTTACCAGATTGTGAGGAGTGGCCTAATACATAGCACCCTTAGCTCCCCCTGGAGGCCAGACTGTGAAGTGTATTGGTGTCTGTAATACCTGGTCAGGTGAACTCCTTCAGTGCCATCAGACGTACCAATACCCCCCTTAGCGGCGGAGCATCAGTACTGCAACAACCAGGACTCTGGGGCGCTGCAATACTATTTCTACTCTTGTAAAATTTACGCTACTTCTGTGGTGTTAGGCCCTCATTTTTTGAAATTGGAAGACTCTTGAATGGGTCTACATCTGCTGAGTTGGCTGTAATGGAAGATGTGTCGGCCCCTATGATACTATTTCGACTCTTGTGAAATTGATGCCACTTCAGTGGTGTCTGGCTCTAATTTTTGGATGTGAACACTCCTGGTTGGATGTCCATGTGATGGGTTGGCTGTAGTGGAAGAGATGTTGATCCCTATGATTCTATTTTTACTCTTGTGAAATTGATGCCACTTTGTTGGTGTCTGCCAATAATGTTTGGAAATGTAAATAGTCCTGATTAGGTCTCTCCATCTGCTGGGTTGACTGTAGTGAAAGATATATTGTTCTCCATTATACTATTTCTACTCTGGTGAAATTGATGTCACTTCAGTGGTGTCAGACCCTAATTTTTGGAAATGTCACACTCCTGGTTTGGTGTCCATCTGCTGGGTTGGCTGTAGTGAAAGAGATATCTTTCTCCATTATACTATTTCTACTCTGGTGAAATTGATGCCACTTCAGTGGTGTCAGGCCCTAATTTTGGAAATGTCAACATTCCTGGTTGGGTGTCATTATGATAGGCTGGCTGTAGTGGAAGAGATGTCAATCCCTATTATACCATTTCTACTCTTGTGAAATTGATGCCACTTTGGTGGTATCTGCCAATAATTTCTGGAAATGTGGAGAGTCCTGATTGGGTCTCTCCATCTGCTGGGTTGGCTGTGGTGAAAGAGATATTGTTCACCATTAAACTATTTCTACTCTGGTGAAATTGATGTCACTTCAGTGGTGTCAGGCCCTAATATTTGGAAATGTCACACTCCTGGTTTGGTGTCCATCTGCTGGGTTGACTTTAGTGACTGTATATCATAAACTGTGTAAGTTAGGAGAACCCCTTTTGAACACTAGTATTGAGCTATCAGCGTGAATCTGCTGGGTGGTTTAAGTACAACAGACACAAACACATACTTAACACTCGCACACACATATACACTAAATAAAGGCAGCTAGGGGGTGAGCACAGGACTCAATCCCATATGTGTGTAAGGCGGCTGACTGCCCTATCCCACTGTATATTAGATGAATAGAGATGCTTAGTGCAGTATAGGATATAGGCGTAGCTTGCTTCTAAGGACGTCTGGGCCTGGAATTGGGGCACATCCTATAGGCATCTGGGTGACATCTTAGTCTGGTACTTTGCAGAATATCTGTATCTGGAGGCATCTGTGGCAGGCTCCAAAGGTAACCTCAACACCCCTTTAATGGCAGTGATAAATGGTGTGACAGATCCATAAGGAATCCTGAAACAGACAAGATCTGAAGAAAAATTGTTGTGCCCACAAATAAACAAAAGCCTACGGAGGTAACTTTTCTGGGGGCTGTTTTATGACTCTGTACAGCTCAGTGCCCTAAATGGGCAACTTCCATTACAAAATTTTTCAGAAGGAGCCAATATTGATAACATTCTAAAAAATGTGAATGTGGGAATTGGTTGTGACAGTCTCAGTTGTGAAGTAATGGACCAACTTATTAAGTATATGCAGCGCCCCAGAGTCCTGGTCGTTGCAGTAATGTCGTTCTACCCCAAGGGGGAGTGATATTACATCTGATGGCAAAAAAGGAGAGCTTCCTACCAGGTATCACAAACCAGACACCACACTTCACACTCCAGACCACCAGGGGGAGCCTTGCTCCTATCTATTAGGGCACTCCTCACAGAAGGGTAAAACTGGTGGGCTGGATAGAAAGTTAGAGAGAAGCTGGCTGGGCTTCACCCAGGCAGCATCCTGTGAGAGGGGAGCTGACTGGGGTTGGCCCAGGTAACACCTGTCAGGCAGACAGGGGGAAAGGAGGAACATCGGAGCTGCAGACAGAGGGTCCCTGTCAGGGGTGGGATCCTGACAGAGGCCTAGCAAGACAGAAAGACACGGAGCTGCGCCTGCCCCACGTGCGGCAGCATCCTAAGAAAGGACACGAAGAGAATTGTGGTGTAGAGGGTGAAACACGACGTCATAGCACAAGGAGACAACACCAGAGGGAGTTCTGCCCTGTAAAGGCTGCCTCCTTCTGAGGCGCGTAGCTGGTGGCCGGAACACCGAGCTCAGAAGGGAGGTACTACAACACACAGGCGCTAGAAGGAAGGCTACTGATTTCCACCTGGATAAGGGGACTCTGGATTTGCCTTCAGACCGGCCGGACTCTGCCTACCCTGTGGTCTGTACCCTGGACTGTGGATGCTGAAGCCTCCAGTAAAGGTAAAGAGACTGCAACCTTGTGTCCTCGTTATTCTCTGCACCTTACATCGTCCACCATCACCACCTACACTTCTGGGAAGCCCTGGGGACACACTTCACCTGTGGGAAGGTATTCCATCTAGCTGCCATAACATCACCCCAGCGGACCCCTCACCGCAGCGTCGGTCACCCTGACCGAATACCACAGGTGGTGTCACGAACATTATCCCATACAAACTTTCCCTTTTATTGGATGTCCCTCAAAGGGCCACGGACCGGGTCGGGCCACCGTGACATTCCCCGAACCGAAGGACCCGGTGCCGAGTATCCCATTGCCCTAAAGTGAGGGCACTCCATATACTGTGAGAACAATCATTATCATTATTTTTGTTGCTTTATTTAAAAAATATATATTTTTAATGGAAGGTACACTTTAGATACTAATAACCTTAATAAGTAATAGGTGAGGACTGCTTTATGAATGATGAAGGTTAATTACCCACAGAAGGAGCACAGTGAAGGAAATGAGTGTGTTTTGTTCTGTTTTTCTGTGTTTCTATACCATTGTGTTCCCTTGACACCAATTAGTGTATCTGTGTACTGATTCACTATGTCTTGGTTCCTGTCTGAGGATTTGAAGAGTGGAAAAAGGCGCTATATCTTGGATGAAATGAACCATAACATTTTTTATGCAACAAAATGTTATTTATTTTTAAATTAATGACATGCAAAAAAAAACAAAAAACCAGATGACAGATTTTCTCTAATAAAATATCATACATAAAGATGAGATTAATGAAGACAGAGAAATGCTAAATAATTGCCTCATTTATCAGTGAGAAAGTGTAAGGTTTGCACTGAGTCATTTAGTTACATAGTTACATAGTTATTAAGGTTGAAGGAAGACTTTAAGTCCATCTAGTTCAACCCATAGCCTAACCTAACATGCCCTAACATGTTGATCCAGAGGAAGGCAAAAAAAACCCATGTGGCAAAGAGTAAGCTCCACATTGGGGAAAAAAAATTCCTTCCCGACTCCACATACGGCAATCAGACTAATTCCCTGGATCAACGCTCTATCAAGGAATCTAGTGTATATACCCTGTAACATTATACTTTTCCAGAAAGGTATCCTGTCCCCTCTTAAATTTAAGTAACAAATCACTCATTACAACATCATACGGCAGAGAGTTCCATAGTCTCACTGCTCTTACAGTAAAGAATCCGCGTCTGTTATTATGCTTAAACCTTCTTTCCTCCAGACGTAGAGGATGCCCCCTTGTCCCTGTCTCAGGTCTATGATTAAAAAGATCACCAGAAAGGTCTTTGTACTGTCCCCTCATATATTTATACATTAACATAAGATCACCCCTTAGTCTTCGTTTTTCCAAACTAAATAGCCCCAAGTGTAATAACCTATCTTGGTATTGCAGACCCCCCAGTCCTCTAATAACCTTGGTCGCTCTTCTCTGCACCCGCTCTAGTTCAGCTATGTCTTTCTTATACACTGGAGACCAGAACTGTGCACAGTATTCTAAGTGTGGTCGAACCAGTGACTTGTATAGAGGTAAAATTATGTTCTCCTCATGAGCATCTATACCTCTTTTAATGCATCCCATTATTTTATTTGCCTTTGTAGCAGCTGCCTGACACTGGCCACTGAATATGAGTTTGTCATTCACCCATACACCCAGGTCTTTTTCATTGACGGTTTTGCCCAGAGTTTTAGAATTAAGCACATAGTTATACATCTTATTACTTCTACCCAAGTGCATGACCTTACATTTATCCCCATTAATGCTCATTTGCCATTTATCAGCCCAAGCTTCTAGTTTACCCAAGTGCATGACCTTACATTTATCCCCATTAAAGCTCATTTGCCATTTATCAGCCCAAGCTTCTAGTTTACATAAATCATCCTGTAATATAAAATTGTCCTCCCCTGTATTGATTACCCTGCAGAGTTTAGTGTCATCTGCAAATTTTGAAATTCTACTCTGAATGCCCCCTACAAGGTCATTAATAAATATGTTAAGGGGACACTGTCACCTGAATTTGGAGGGAACAATCTTTAGCCATAGGGGCGGGGTTTTCGGGTGTTTGATTCACCCTTTCCTTACCCGCTGGCTGCATGCTGGCTGCAATATGGGATTGAAGTTCATTCACTGTCCTCCATAGTACACGCCTGTGCAAGGCAAGATTGCCTAAAGATTGTTCCCTCCAAATTCAGGTGACAGTGTCCCTTTAAAAAGAAGAGGGCCCAATACTGACCCATGTCGTACCCAACTGCTAACCGTGACCCAGTCCGAGTGTGCTCGGATAATTACCGAGTTCAGTTTTTGTCCTCTTTTTGAATATTGGCACCACATTTGCTATACGCCAGTCCTGTGGTACAGACCCTATTAATATGGACTCTTTAACCCCTTCATGACCTTGGGATTTTTCGTTTTTCCGTGTTCGTTTTTCACTCCCCTCCTTTCCAGAGCCATAACTTTTTAATTTTTCTGTCAATTTGGCCACGTGAGGGCTTGTTTTTTGTGGGACGAGTTGTGCTTTTGAACGACATCATTGGTTTTAGCATGTCGTGTACTAGAAAACGGGAAAAAAATTCCAAGTGCAGTGAAATTGCAAAAAAAGTGCAGTCCCACACTTGTTTTTTGTTTGGCTTTTTTGCTAGGTTTGCTAAAACTGACCTGCTATTATGATTCTCCAGGTCACTACGAGTTCATAGACACCTAACATGACTAGGTTATTTTTTACCTAAGTGGTGAAAAAAAATTCCAAACTTTGCTAAAAAAAAAAAAAGAAGTGCGCCATTTTCCGATACTCGTAGCATCTCCATTTTTCATGATCTGGGGTCGGTTGAGGGCTTATTTTTTGCGTGTTGAGCTGGCGTTTTTAATGATAGCATTTTGGTGCAGATACGTTTTTTTGATCGCCCGTTATTACATTTTAATGCAATGTCACGGCGACCAAAAAAATGTAATTCTGGCGTTTCAATTTTTTTTCTCGCTACGCTGTTTAGCGATCAGGTTATTGCTTTTTTTTTTTGATAGATTGGGCAATTCTGAACGCGGCGATACCAAATATTTGTAGGTTTGATTTTTTTTATTGATTTATTTTGATTGGGGCGAAAGGGGGGTGATTTAAACTTTTATATATTTTGTATTTTTTTCACATTTTTTTACTTTTTTTTTTTACTTTTGCCATGCTTCAATAGCCTCCATGGGAGGCTAGAAGCAGGCACAGCAAAATTGGCTCTGTTACATAGCAGCGATCTGCTGTTCGCTGCTATGTAGCAGAAAATCAGGTGTGCTGTGAGCGCCAACCACAGGGTGGCGCTCACAGCTGCCGGGGATCTGTAACCATAGAGGTCTCAAGGACCTCTATGGTTACAATACTGAAGCATCGCCGACCTCCGATCATGTGACGGGGGTCGGCGATGCCGTCATTTCCGGCCGCCCGGCCGGATGCGGTAGTTAAATGCCGCTGCCTGCGTTTGAGAGCGGCATTTAACTAGTTAATAGGTGCGTGCAGATCGCGATTCTGCCCGCGCCTATTGCGGGCACATGTCAGCTGTTCAAAACAGCTGACATGTCCCGGCTTTGATGCGGGCTCATCGCCGGAGCCCGCATCAAAGAGGGACTTCTGACCTCGGACATACTATCCTGTCCGAGGTCAGAAAGGGGTTAAAGATTAAAAATAATGGTCTATCAATGACTGTACTTAATTCCTGCAGTACTCGGGGGTGTATCCCATCCGGGCCCGGAGATTTGTCAATTTTAGTGATTTCTAGACGCCGCCGTACTTCCTGCTGGGTTAAGCAGGTGACACTTAATGGGGAATTTTTGTTATCACTGATCATATTGTCTGCCATGGGATTCTCTTTTGTAAATACTGATGAAAAAAAGTCATTTAGCATATCGGCTTTTTCCTCATCCTCATCCACCATTTCACCCAGACTATTTTTAAGGGGGCGAACACTATAATTTTTTAGTTTCTTACTATTTATGTAGTTAAAGAATATTTTGGGATTATTTTTACTCTTTCTGGCAATGAGTCTCTCTGACTCAATTATTGCTGCCTTGATTTGCTTTTTACAGGATTTATTTAATTTTTGAATTTATTTAATGCCTCATCACTACCTACTTCCTTTAATTCTCTAAGTGCTTTCTTTCTGTCACTTATTGCTCCCCTTACAGCTCTATTTAGCCATATTGGTTTCCTCCTATTTCTAGTATGTTTATTCCCATACGGTATATACTGTGCACAGGTCCTATCCAGGATGCTAATAAACGTCTCCCATTTTCTTTGTGTATTTTTATGTCTCAGGATATCATCTCAGTTAATTGCACCAAGATCATCTCTCATCCGTTGGAAATTTGCCCTCCTGAAGTTTAGTGTCCTTGTCACCCTTCTACTACACATCTTATTAGAGGATACATGAAAACTTATTATTTTGTGATCACTATTCCCCAAGTGACCCCCAACCCTTATATTTGCTATGCGGTCTGGCCTGTTGGTTAATATCAGGTCTAGCAGTGCCCCCCTTCTTGTTGGGTCCTGAACCAGTTGTGAAAGGTAATTGTCTCTCATAGTTGTCAAAAACCGATTACCTTTGCTGGAAGTGCAGGTTTCTGTCCCCAATCTATTTCAGGGTAGTTGAAGTCCCCCATAATAATGACTTCTCCTTGAGTCTCAGCTTCATCTATTTGCTTTACGAGGATATTCTCCATTGATTCCATTATTTTTGGAGATTTATAACAAACCCCTATCAGTAATTTATTATTTTTTCCCCCTCCCCTTATCTCCACCCACAGGGACTCTACATTTTCATTAAATTCACCTATATTATCACGCCGGATGGGTTTTAAGGACGATTTTACATACAGACACACCCCTCCCCCTCGCTTATCTATACGGTCATTTCTGAAAAGGCTATAGCCCTGCAAGTTAACAGCCCAGTCTTGGCTCTCATCCAGCCATGTTTCAGATATCCCCACCATGTCATAATTATGCTCCAACAACATTAATTCTAATTCGTCCATTTTGTTGGCGAGGCTTCTGGTATTAGTATACATGCACTTGATGTTCCTCTCTGTACCTCTATTCTTTCTTAAATTATTAACTGTTCTAACCCCACCCCCATGCCACCGCCACCCCCAACTTCCTTATTTGTGCCCAGGTCTCTATCTGCACTATCTTTTGCCTCCTATAAATTGAATAGCCTCCCCCCAATCCCTAGTTTAAACAATCCTCCAACCTTCTAGCCATTTTCTCTCCCAGCACAGCTGCACCTTCCCCATTGAGATGCAGCCCGTCCCTAGCGTAGAGCCTGTAGCCACATGAGAAGTCGGCCCCATTCTGCAGGAACTCCTGCCTACACCAATTCTTGAGCCACTTATTAACCTCCCTAATCTTCCGTTGCCTCTCTGGCGTGGCACGTGATACAGGCAATATTTCGGAAAATACCACGTTGGAGGTCCTTTGCTTTCAGCTTGCAGCCTAATTCCCTGAAATCATCTTTAAGGACCTTCCACCTACCTCTAACTTTGTCATTGGTGCCAATGTGCACCATGACCGCTGGGTCCTCACCAGCCCTTCCCAGTAATCTGTCTCAGCGATGTGTCGGACTCGAGCGCCAGGTAGGCAGCATTTCCCTTCTTTACTGGAGCAGTCACTCCTCCGGCTTTCAGAGGACATGCCTGGCTGCAGCAGTGCTACCCCTGTACTGGCACCCCCCTCATCTGCCAACTTTGCAAACTTATTGGGGTTTACCAGATCAGGACTAGCCTCCCTGGCACTCTTCCCTCTACCCCGCTTCCTAACTGTCACCCAGCTTGCTACTTCACTGTCCTGCAGCTCCATCCTACCATCCCCCCCCCCATCTATCCCATTGAGTGTCTGCTCAGTGAGCAGAAGACTACTCTCCATATTGTCTATGGATCTCAGTGTTGCCAGCTGCACATTTAGATCCAGAATCTGGGCTTTCAAATGCTCAATGTGCTCACATCTCGCACAGCAGTATGCACCCTCGACCGGCTGATCAAAGACTGCATACATGTGGCAAGATGTGCACTGTATGGCATTAACAATAGTGGAGCACATTTCCTAATGGGGATTGCACCAGACAAAAGCGTTAAATTAAAATAAATACAAAGTATTAATAAAACACAGACAGCAATTCAGTAATTCCTCCCTTGGAAACTCCCTGAATCCAAAGTCACTGAATCACAAGTCACACTTACCGCCGTTCACACTTACGCTCAGGTGACACTCAGCTCGTTCACACTCGCTAAGCTGAAGATTTAAAGATTTTTTTTTCTTTTTCCCCTGTGCAGCAATCCACCTTGCTGTTCAATGCACTTCCAAAAAAGGTCACATTTAATTTATTAAATACACCTTAGCTGCCATTAGTAGTATGTTGTACTCTAGATGCGTTGTTGTTTTGCCTTGGAAATGTAGTGTATTATATGGTGCTGCATGGATATGCTATACTGTGACCGGGACGTTGCTCTGCTGCAGCAAAGATATGTAAGACTCAGGCGACAGAAAGCACAGTGTGTGGTGTGAACCACATAAAGTGTCAGGGAAATTTGGTCAATACAGCCTCTAGACTGCAGGCTCAGGTGTAGACTCTGATGGGGCCAGTCAGAGCTACAAGAAGTGACGGTGAAACTTGATAAATACAGCTTCTAGGCTGTTAGGGTTGGCGGAGCGCACCAAGTAAATATATGTATAAATAGGTGCGTTTGCAACCTTGGGTCCACCGTGCAGGAGAGGAACCTGCTGCTGGCAAATGGCGGCTCTATATGGCGGTATAAGCGTACTCTTCAGATTTGCTAGAAACAAGATACTGTGCCCTGTTAGCATCACAGGGGAACACAGCTAACTGCTGAGCTGATGGCAGTCAGTGGTAACGCACCAGAAAAGCACACAAACACTCCTCAACGCAGGTGCCGGTATTCTAGGGGCTTATTTCAGCCGGGTCCCTGAATACATACATTCAAAACCCCTCACCGGAGGTGCCGGTATTCTAGGGGCTTATTTCAGCCTGGTCCCTGAATACATACATACAGGCACGACCACAAATAACAAGCTCATGACATGAGGTGATACTAGCGCATGGCCGTGCGGCCATGCAAACCTTTTATAGCTGCAGCAGCTTCAGGACATTCCTAGGGAAGCAATGGAAGTTGCTGCAATACCAGAGCAACTTCAGTACCTTCCTAGAGGACCATTGGAAGCTGCAGTAGTACTTGAGCATGTGACCCCTGACGTCCAATGAAAGGTCTTACCTTGGGCATGCTCAGTGTGTGCAAAGCAGGACTTAGTCCCAGAAAAGCCTGCTCGCCACTGACCAGTGCAGGCTACAACAGCAGAGCCTGGAAAGGCAGCAGTAACCCTTTGCACAGTATCAGACTGAGTGAGACGCTGGAACTGAAGTCTCCACTGAGCAGGCTCCACTGTGGCTGATGTAGAATGGGAGACCGCAGCAGATATGGTTCGAGATTCCCCCTGTGCAGCGGCGGGAACTCGACTCCTAACATTACCCTCCCTCCTAGGGTCCCCCCCCTTGGGCCTCGCTTTGCTCGAAGGCAGCAATGAGCAGCGGAGCTCGAATATTCTCAACAGGCTCCCAGGACCTGTCCTCTGGGCCGTGACCCTTCCAGTCCACCAGATAATATTTCTTGCCACATACCACCTTGCACCCCACGATAGCATTCACCTCAAACTCATCCATGGATGAACCAGATGTCCTGACAGATGACTCGGAAAACCGGGACAAATAGACGAGCTTTACGAGAGAAACATAAAAGGTGTCGGTGATACCAAGTCGCGGAGGACTAGCCAAATGGTAGACCACAGGGTTGACCTGTTCCAGAACCTTGAAAGGGCCTATGTAGCGAGGCGCAAACTTAGTGGACTCAACTTGCAGCCTGATGTTACGGGCAGAGAGCCACACTAAGTCGCCCGGAGCAAAGGTCGGAGCGGGGCGCCGGTGTGCATCAGCAGAAACCCTCATTCTCTCCTTGGAGGCCCAGATGGGATCCTGTGTGCGGTCCCAATTGTCACTTGCCTCCACCGCCCAGTCTGCCATCCTAGAATCGGTGGATGACACAGGCATGGGCACAGGAACACGTGGATGCTGGCCGTAATTAAGGAGAAAAGGAGTCTGCCCGGTAGAGTCAGCTATGGCATTGTTCAAAGCAAATTCTGCCCAAGGTAGCAAAGATGCCCAGTCATCCTGCCTGGCAGAGACAAAATGTCGTAAATATGTGACCAGAGTATGGTTGGCCCTCTCTACCAACCCATTCGTCTCGGGATGGTATGCAGAAGAGCGATTCAGCTCAATGCTGAGTAAGCGACAGAGTTCTCTCCAGAACCGAGACACAAACTGAGGACCACAGTCACTGACAATTTTGATAGACATACCATATAGATGGAAAACATGTTTGACGAACAACGCCGCTAAAGCCCGTGCAGAAGGTAACCGTGGAAGCGGAACCAAGTGCACCATCTTAGAAAAATGGTCGTGACTACCCAGATAACTGTACAGCTACGAGACTTGGGTAAGCCTACCACGAAGTCCATCCCGACCATCTCCCAGGGCCTGTCTGCCACCGGCAGGGGGTAAAGTTGCCCAGCAGGCCGTTGCCGAGGAGACCGATTCTTGGCGCAGAAGACACACGCCCGAATATAGTCCCTGACGTCAAGGGCCATATGCGGCCACCAGTACGTCCTCGCTAAGAGCTCAGATGTCCTCTTGGTCCCAAAATGTCCACCCACCCTGGACGAGTGAGCCCAAGAAAGAACCTCTGGTCGCAAATTAGATGGAAAGAAAGCCTTGCCTGGGGGCACAGACTCTAGCAAATCTGGAGCCACAGTTCTCAGGCTCTCGGAAGGGACAATAAGCTGAGGCTCCTCCTCCTCTGATGACACTACAGAGCAAGAGAGAGCATCGGCATGAACGTTCTTCTCCCCAGAAAGAAAATGGAGGGTGAAATGGAACCGGGAGAAGAATAGGGACCATCTAGCCTGACGAGAATTTAGCCGCTGGGCTGTCTGTAAATACACCAAGTTCTTGTGGTCTGTGAACACCTGGAAGAGAAAGCGAGCTCCCTCCAGAAGATGTGTCCACTCTGAGAAAGCTAAGTTCATAGCTAGCAACTCCCTGTCCCCGATGGAATAATTCCTCTCTGCTGGTGAAAAGGTCTTAGAGAAGAAGAAGCAAGGATGCTTCCGACTTTGAGCATCCTTTTGGAAGAAGACTGCTCCAGCACCAACAGATGAGGCATCCACCTCCATAATAAATTGCTTATCTACATCGGGGCGATGCAGGATGGGAGTGCTAGCGAAGTGTGACTTAATCGAGAGAAAGGCCTTGGAGAACCCTCCGACTACAACTTGGGATTTGCTCCCTTCTTGGTGAGAGCAACCAAGGGAGCTACCAAAGTTGAGAAGTGGGGAATGAACTGGCGATAGTAATTAATGAACCCCATAAAGCGCTGCACCGCTTTGAGAGAATGGGGTTCCTGCCAGTCCATCACAGCCTGTAGCTTGGCAGGATCCATAGCCAATCCCTAGGCAGAGATGATATAGCCAAGGAAAGGAAAGGACTCCTGCTCAAACACACACTTCTCCAACTTGGCATAGAGGGAGTGAGCCCGTAGGAGGTCGAAGACCTTGCAAACATCTCTCCGGTGGGAGTCTATATCTGGAGAGTAGATGAGAATATCATCCAGATTAACTACGACCGAGGTGGAAAGCATATCCAGGAAGATGTCGTTTACAAAGTCTTGGAAAGCGGCTGGGGCATTAAAGAGCCCGAAGGGCATCACCAGATATTCATAGTGCCCATCCCTGGTGTTAAAAGCCATCTTCCATTCGTCCCCCTCACGGATGCGAATCAGGTAGTAAGCACCCCGCAGATCTAGTTTAGTAAATACCCTTGCTCCATGTAGCCTATCAAAAAGCTCAGATATCAGGGGTAGTGGGTACTTATTCTTAACGGTGATGGCGTTAAGACCCCTGTAGTCTATGCATGGATGCAGTTCTCCACTCTTCTTCTGTACGAAGAAGAACCCAGCCCCTGCAGGTGACACTGACTTCCTAATGAATCCTCTTGCCAGATTCTCTTGGATATACTGTGACATTGCCTCCATCTCCGGGAGAGACAACGGATAGACACGACCCCGGGGAGGCTCAGCACCAGGCAAGAGGTCAATAGGACAGTCATAGGGGTGGTGAGGCGGAAGGGTCTCCGCAGCCTTTTTGGAGAACACGTCCGCATAGGGCCAATATTGCTTGGGGAGAGAGGATAGATATGCCGGTTCCTCAGTTGTAGCAACCTGAACGCTTTCCCTCTGACATCTACCCCCTACAAGATTCACCCCATCCTAAAATTCTGCCTGTGGACCACTCAATATGAGGAGAGTGATACTGTAGCCAAGGCATCCCTAACAGGATCTCTTCAATTCCCTCAGGAATGATGAGCAGAGATATAATCTCCTGATGAGATGGCGACAAGGACAGAGTGAAAGGGATGGTCTGGTGTGTTATCTGTGAGGGCAGTGTCAACCCATTCACCACTTGTACAGTTACTGGTTGAGCTAGCATTACCAGGGGTATTGCGTGACGTTGGGCAAAGGCAGAAGATATAAAATTGCGCTCCACCCCAGAATCCACGCAGAGCTCTACTGAGTGAGTGAATGAGCCTATTGTAATTGTCCCCTTAAAGGACAATTTGGAGGCAAACGTCGCCGTGTCTAGTGTACCTCCACTTACTACCACTAGATGCTGACGTTTCCTTGACCGCTGTGAACATCTGGTGGCAAGATTGCCAGACTGCTGGCAAACATGGCAGACCTTGAGTGCACGAGCGGTCCGGGACTTAGATCCCGCTCATGACACTTCCATGGCCTCATGTGACTCAGGGACCAGGACTGGAGATTTCAAAGGTTGGGCAAAGGTCGGAGCCAGCCGAAACCTCTGCCTACACTGGGCCCGCTCTAACCTCCACTCATGAAAACGGAGGTCAATACGGGTAGACACAGCTATTAACTCCTCCAGTGTGGCGGGAATCTCCCTTGAGACCAGAGCGTCCTTCACATGGTCAGCCAGCCCCCTCCAAAATATAGGGATAAGGGCTTTATCCGACCACTCCAGCTCAGATGCTAGTGTGTGGAAGTGGATGGCAAAATGGCTGACCAAGGACGAGCCCTGAGTCCATGCCAACAGTTGGAGCGCTGTATCATGGGTGACTCGAGGCCTTAAAAAGACCTGTTTTAGAGTGCTCAGGAACAGCGGAGCACTCTGCACCACATGATCGCCACGCTCCCACAGCGGCGTAGCCCACTCCATCGCCCTGTCCGACAGGAGAGACACAATAAATCCCACCTTTGCCCTCTCTGTGGGGAAACGTGGGGAAACGTGCGGCCAGGAGCTCGAGGTGTATAGAGCACTGGCTCACGAAAACCCTACAAGATTTACTATCACCAGAAAATTTTTCTGGCAGCGGGAGGCGAGATAGAGTCGGAACAGGGGTGGCCGTGGACAAGGTTGCTGCAACCACGCTAGCAGCCTGAACAGCAACTGCGGTAACATCCACAGCTGAGGTTGTGCACTCGAGAGCCGCCAACCTACTCTCCAGCTGCTGGATGTACTGCAAGGATTGCTGTTTGTCCGCCATTTACTAGCCAGACCCTGGCACTAGTATTATGTTAGGGTTGGCGGAACGCACCAAGTATATATATGTATAAATAGGTGCGTTTGCAACCCGTGGTCCACCGTGCAGGAGAGGAACCTTCTGCTGGCAAATGGCGGCGCTATATGGCGGTATAAGCGAACTCTGTTAACTCCACAGATTTGCTGGAAACAAGATACTGTGCCCTGTTAGAGTCACAGGGGAACACAGCTAACTGCTGAGCTGATGGCAATCAGTGGTCATGCACCAGAAAAGCACACAAACACTCCTCACCGGAGGTGCCGGTATTCTAGGGGTTATTTCAGCTGGGTCCCTGAATATATGCATTCAAAACTTCTCTCCAGAGGTGCCGGTATTCTAGGGGCTTATTTCAGCCAGGTCCCTGAATACATACATACAGGCACGACCACAAATAACAAGCTCATGATATGAGGTGATACTAGCGCCTTTTATAGTTGCAGCAGCTTCAGGACATTCCTAGGGAAGCAATGGAAGTTGCTGCAATACCAGAGCAACTTCAGGTCCTTCCTAGAGGACCAATGGAAGCTGCAGTAGTACTTGAGCATGTGACCCCTGACATCCAATGAGAGGTCTTACCTTGGGCATGCTCAGCGTGCGCAAAGCAGGACTTAGTCCCAGAAAAGCCTGCTCGCCGCTGACCGTGCAGGCTACAACAGCAGAGCCTGGAAAGGCAGCAGTAACCCTTTGCACAGTATCAGACCGAGTGAGATGCTGGGACCGACATCTCCGCTGAGCAGGCTCCACTGCGGCTGATGTAGAATGGGAGACCGCAGCAGACATAGTTCGAGATTCCCCCTGTGTAGCGGCGGGAACTCGACTCCTAACAGAGTCTCTGGTGCACGCTCAAGTGTGTCCAGTCAAAGCCAAATGAAGTGTAAGGGAAACTTGATAAATACAGTTTCCACGCTGTAGGCTTAGGTGCAGGGTCAGGTGTGGTCAGTTAAAGCCACAGGAAGTGTCTGAGAAACTTGATAAATACAGCTTCCAGGCTGCAGTCTCAGGTACAAGCTCAGGTGTGGCCAGTCAAAGCCACATAAAGTGTAAGGGAAACTTGATAAATACAGCTTCCAGGCTACAGTCTCAGGCGCAGGCTCAAGTGTGGCCAGTAGGTTTAAGCGAAACGGATCGGACAAATTCAAAAATCGCCGACTTTTGGCAAAGACGTGTTTCATGAAACCCGACCCAATCCTAGTGTGGGATCAGCCATGCGGTCGGTGATCAGCGCGCCAAAGTCGTGTTTTGTATGACGCTTTCAGCGCCATTTTTCAGCCAATGGAGGACGCAGCGTGTGGGCAGCGTGATGACATAGGTCTCGGTCCCCACCATCTTAGAGAAGGGCATGACAGTGATTGGCTTGCTTTCTGCGGCGTCACAGGGGCTATAAAGGGGCGTGCACACCGACCGCCATCTTACTTCTGCCGAGAGGGATAGGGAGAGATTGCTGCAGCTTCATCAGAAGAAGGGATATAGTTAGGGAGGGAAGATTAACCCCTAAACTGCTTGTGCTGTAGCGATTTCCACTGTCCAACACAACCTTTTTTTTGCAGGGACAGTGGAGGCTATATTTTTGTGCATCAGCTCTGTAGCTTATTAGGCTGCCTTATAAGGCTCCCTGACAGCTGCATTGCTGTTTGCATGCTTCTGTGCAAACCAACTGCTTTTTTAAAAGCAAAAATCCTGTTGCTCCTTTCTGCACAGTTATCTTGTTTATTTGTCCACACTTTTGTGTGCAGCAGTCCTTTTTATTGCTGCCATACTTGTCCTGAGATCATTGTAGGGAGATTGAAATTGTACTACAGTCCTTGTATTTTTTCATATATCTTCCAGCCACTTTCTGCCACTTACATTGCATTGTTTTATACACTGGGCCTGAGTTTTGGTTCATTCTCCAAAAAAAAAGGGAGATTCAAATTCTCATGAAGTGGATATATTTCAGTCCTGTTAGTTTGTCGGATATCAGCCAGCCTCTTTCTGCCACTTACATTGCGTTGTTTTATACACTGGGCCTGAGTTTTGGTTCAGTCTCCAAAAAAAAGGGAGATTCAAATTCTCACAAAGTGGATATATTTCAGTCCTGTTAGTTTGTCGTATATCATCCAGCCACTTTCTGCCACTTACTTTGCATTGTTTTATACACTGGGCCTGAGTTTTGGTTCAGTCTCCCCCCCAAAAAAGTGAGATTCAAATTCTCACAAAGTGGATATATTTCAGTCCTGTTAGTTTGTCGTATATCAGCCAGCCATTTTCTGCCACTTACATTGCGTTGTTTTATACACTGGGCCTGAGTTTTGGTTCAGTCTCCCCCCAAAAAAGGGGATTCAAATTCTCACAAAGTGGATATATTTTAGTCCTATTAGTTTGTCGAATATCAGCCAGCCACTTGCTGCCACTTACATTGCGTTGTTTTATACACTAGGCCTGAGTTTTGGTTCAGTCTCCAAAAAAAAGGGAGATTTAAATTCTCAACAAGTTTATATACACCTTCTACCTTGTTTTACAGTGCCATATAACGGTTGTTATTTTGGTTAGATTTTCCAAAAAATGAGGAAGTTTGGTGAAAGAGCCCGTGGGCGTAGGTTGCCAGCTGGTACTGATGGTGGTGGTGGTGGTGGTGGTGCATCTGGTGGTAGTGGCAAAAGCACAATAGCACCTAAGGCTGGAGGTGTTGAGCCAGCGTCATCGTCTGGCTACACAAGGCCTCGAAGGCTCCCTTATCTGGGAGTAGGAAAACAGCTTTTAAAGCCGGAGCAGCAGGAAAAAGTTTTGGCTTTCCTTGCTGACTCAGCCTCTAGCTCTTTCGCCTCCTATTCAGGAAGTTCAAAATATAAAAGCAGCGAGTCGTCAGTGGATGCTCCCGGTCAGGAACAAGACGTTTTCTTGTGTCCTTCACCCAAACCAAAAGTGAAGGATGCGTCAGGTGACACTACATGTTACTCCATGGAGCTCTTTACACATACCGTGCCTGGGTTAGAAAGGGAAATTGTTAACTGCCCATTACAAGATGAATCAGACATGGAGTGCACTGATGCACAGCCACAGCTAGATTATTATGCTGTTCCATTGACTCAGATCACTACATTGCCCTCGCAGTGTACTGAGCCAGAATCTGACCCTGATGAGACTATGGTGCCCCGTCCTGAACGCTATAGCACCTTACATGGTGACACAGAGGAGGGTGCACATAACATTGAAGAGAAGGTGATAGATGACCCGGTTTTTGACCCAGATTGGCAGCCATTGGGGAAAGAGGGTGCCGCTGCCAGTAGCTCAGAAGTGGAGGGGGATGATCCGCAGCAGCCATCTACATCGCAACAGCTGTCATCTGGCAGGCCCGTATCAGGCCAAAAACGTTTGTCAAAAACAAAAACAGTTTTAGGACAGCGTGGCCATCTGGTGAAAGTAGCACAGCGTGCAATGCCTGAAAAGGTATTCCATAGTAGGAAGAGTGTAGTGTGGCAATTTTTTAACCAAGATCCGTATGATCAGTGCAAAGTTATCTGTAAGAAATGCTCAAAGACCTTTAGCAGAGGGAAGAATCTTCAAAATTTAAATACAACGTGCATGCTTAGACATTTAACCAGCATGCACTTGCAAGCATGGACTAACTACCAAACGTCCCGTTGGTACACCTGCTCAGAATGAAGGTAGTCAGCAACGCTACATTGCTTCCCTCACTGTAAGCCCAGTGGTTAGGACACCACCAGCAGCAAATGTGGAGGTATTGTCGCAAGGCCAAAGCAGACAGGGAATCACAAGGTTCTTGGTAGGAAACACTGTATGTAGGCCAACATCAAGAATACCATCACCAACCCTCTCTCAATCCGCCATGTCCACCACTCCCACAGCTAGTTCCACCATATGCAGCTCTCCAGTCCAGCTCACCCTACAAGAGACTTTAGTTAGGAAAAGAAAGTACTCAACCTCTCATCCACGTACACAGGGTTTGAACGCCCACATTGCTATAATAATCTTGTTAGAGATGATGCCCTACCAGTTGGTTGAAAGCGAAGCTTTCAAAGACCTGATGGCCTACGCAGTACCACGCTATGACCTACCCTACCCTACTTCTTTGCGAGAAAAGCCATTCCAGCCCTCCACCAGCATGTCAAAGACCGCATTGTCCATGCACTGAGGCAATCAGTCAGTGGAAAGGTGCACCTCACAACAGATGCATGGACCAGTAGGCATGGCCAGGGACGTTACAAGTCCATCACGGCGCACTGGGTTAATGTGGTGGATGTAGGGTCCACAGGGGACAGCCATAGTGGGACAGTTCTGCCTAGCCCATGGTCTAGGAAACAATTGGCTGTAGGCATTTGCCACCCCTCCTCCTCCTCCTACAGCAGCGAATGCTCGTCTACAGAGCGCAGTAGCATGACCACTCCATCCGCAGCTGCCAGTGTTGCACATGAGGTGTCCCATTATCGAACAGCTAGTGGTAAGCGTCAGCAGGCTGTGTTACAAATGAAGTGTTTGGGTGACAACAGACACACCGCGGAAGTACTGGCCGAGTACTTGCAGCAACAAATGCAGTCATGGCTGGGCAGTGTACATCTTGAGGCAGGCAAGGTAGTCAGTGATAACGGAAGGAATTTTATGGCTGCCATAGCCCTTTCAGAACTGAAACACATACCTTGCCTGGCTCACACCTTGAACCTGGTGGTGCAGTGCTTCCTCAAAAATTATCCAGAGTTACCAGCCCTGCTCCTGAAGGTGCGAAGACTTTGCTCACACATCCGCCGGTCGCCCATATGGAGCGCCCCCACGTTAAGGGCAATGGGGTACTCGGTACCGGGTCTATCTCTCTCAGTTCTGGGGATGTCACGGTGGCCCGACCCGGTTCGTGGCCCTTCTGAGGGGCGTCCAATTAAAGGTGAAGATTATCTGGTGTTCGTGACGCCACCTGTGGTATTGGTCAGGGTGACCGACGCTGCTTAGGGGTCCGCTTGGGGTGATGGAATGGCAGCTAGATGGTATACCTTCCCACAGGTGAAGTATGTCCCCAGGGCTTCCCAGATGTGTAGGTGGTGATGGTGGACGATGTAATGCGCAATGAATAATGAGGACACAAAGGTTGCAGTCTCTTTACCTTTTACTGAAGACTTCAGCTTCCACAGTCCAGAGTACCGTTCACAGGGCAGGCAGAGTCTGGCTGGTCTGAAGGCATATTCAGAGTTCTCTTAGCCAGGTGGAAATCAGTAGCCTTCCTACTAGCACCTGTGTGTTGTAGTACCTCCCTGCTGAGCACCATGTGATAGTCCTCACAACTTTCATACATGTTTCTGATGTTCTCTCTCTCTCTGTCCCCCAGATGGTATGGATAGGACAACCCGTATGACTGGGATAGCCTGGGGCTTGTTTGTAGAGACCCTAGAGAGCCCCAACCCCCTCAATTTGCCACCGTGTCTTCTTAGGTATTAAGGTCGGGCAGCCAACTTGGAATTGACTGTCCTGCCGGTCTCTGAAGTAATGCGTAGAGTCAATTACTCCCTCGGTGTTCCGGCCACCTTCTACGCGCCTCAGAAGGAGGCTGCCGATCTTGGGGCAGAACTCCTCCCGGTATTATCTCCTTGTGCTGTGACTTCGTTTCTCACTCTCCACAATGCACTTCTCTTCATGTCCTTTCTTAGGATGCTGCCGCAGGCACAGCTCCGTAGCTTTCTATCTCATGCTAGGCCTCTGCAAGGATCCCACCCCTGATAGGGACCTTCTGTCTGCAGCTCAGATGTTCCTCCTTCTCCCCCTGTCTGCCTGACAGGTCCTCTCTGGGTCAAACCCAGGCAGCTTCTGACTGACTTCCTATCCAACCCACCAGTTTTACCCGTGTGTGAGGAGTGCCTTAATATATAGAAGGAAGGCTCCCCCTGGTGGACTGGAGTGTGAAGTGTAGTGTGTGACTTGTGATACCTGGCCAGGTGATCTCCTTTAGTACCATCAGACATAATATCACTCCCCCTGGTGGAAGAGCGACATTACTGCAACGACCAGGACTCTGAGGCGCTGCACGTACACACCAGCCGTATGCAGAACCATCAGTGATCGCTGAATCTTCCCCAGCACCGCCTAATAATCGACGTTGCAACAAGGTGGAACTCCACACTGCACATGGTTCAGAGGCTGTGCGAACAGAGGCGTGCTGTAAATAATTTGTGGGAGGATACACATACACGGGCAGGCACTTGGATGGCAGACATGGAGTTGTCTGGTATGCAGTGGTCGAAGCTACAAGACCTCTGTCAAGTCCTTCAGTGTTTTGAGGAATGCACACGGCTGGTAAGTGCAGACGACGCCATCATAAGCATGAGCATCCCACTAATGCGTCTGCTGATGCAAAGTTTGATGCACATTAAGGAGCAGGCGTCTGCAGCCGAGGAGGAGGGAAGCCTTGATGACAGTCAGCCATTGTCTGCTCAGGGAACTCTCCTGGACGAGGTGGCGGATGAAGGGGAGGAGGATGGGGATGAATATTTATGGGAGGAGGATGCTTCTCAGGGGGCAATAGAAACTGGTGGCGTTGCAAGGTCAGGTACAGGGTTATTGCGGGACACAAGTGATGTTGATTTGCAAGAAAGTGCTCCTCAACCCAGCACAAGCAGTGAATTGACACCTGGAACATTGGCCCACATGGCTGAGTATGCCTTGCGTATCCTAAAAAGGGATGACCGATGATGATTACTGGTTGACCTGCCTCCTGGATCCACGATATAAAGGAAAATGACAAAATATCATACCACATGAGAACCTTGAGCAAATATTGGCTACCAAACAAGCAACTCTTGTAGACTGTTTGGTTCAGGCATTCCCAGCACACAGCGGCGGTGATGGTTCTCACACGAGCCATAGGGGGCAACATGGCAGAGGTGTTAGAGGTGCACAAATCCGAAGTGGTATTGGACAGAGGGGTTTTATGACCAGGTTGTGGAGTGATTTCGCAATGACCGCTGACACGACAGGTACTGCTGCATCAATTCAAAGTGACAGGAGACAGCATTTGTCCAGTATGGTTACGAACTACTTTTCCTCCCTTAATGATGTTCTCCCTCACAGGTCATTCCCCTTTGATTACTGGGCATCTAAAATAGACACCCGGCCTGAATTGGCAGAATATGCATTACAGGAGCTTGCTTGCCCTGCTGCTAGTGTGCTATCAGAAAGAGTCTTCAGTGCTGCTGGTTCCACTGGTGTAGCTAGAGCTTTTGCCACCCGGGGCTGTTCCCGAGTTTGGCGCCCCCCCCCCCATTGCCATCACTCAACGCAGGGCGCCGCCCCCTCAGCGCTGTTTACCCATGAAATCCGGCGCCTGCGCTGTGTATCGCTGTTTGATGCAGGCGCAGAGAGCTCTGAGAGCTCTGGCCGTCTGACGTCACAGCCAGGCTTGCAGACTGTGCCTGTGCGGCGAGTGCGGCCACCCACCTTGGTATTCCCAGCCCCGCAGTGTGTTATGCATTATGCAGAGTGCGGGGCTGGGATTCACAAGCCGGGCGGCCGCACAGGCGCAGTGTCCAGCATTGCCCCAGTGTGTCCAGCAATCTGCCCCAGTGTCCAGCATTGCCCCCAGTGTGTCCAGCAATCTGCCCCAGTGTCCAGCATTACCCCCAGTGTGTCCAGCAATCTGCCCGTGTCCAGCATTGCCCCAGTGTGTCCAGCAATCTGCCCCAGTGTCCAGCATTGCCCCAGTGTGTCCAGCAATCTGCCCCAGTGTCCAGCATTGCCCCCAGTGTGTCCAGCAATCTGCCCCAGTGTTCAGCATTGCCCCAGTGTGTCCAGCAATCTGCCCCAGTGTCCAGCATTACCCCCAGTGTGTCCAGCAATCTGCCCCAGTGTCCAGCATTGCCCCCAGTGTGTCCAGCAATCTGCCCCAGTGTCCAGCATTGCCCACAGTGTGTCCAGCAATCTGCCCCAGTGTCCAGCATTGCCCCCAGTGTGTCCAGCAATCTGCCACAGTGTCCAGCATTGCCCCCAGTGTGTCCAGCAATCTGCCCTAGTGTTCAGCATTGCCCCAGTGTGTCCAGCAATCTGCCCCAGTGTCCAGCATTGCCCCCAGTGTGTCCAGCAATCTGCCCCAGTGTCCAGCATTACCCCCAGTGTGTCCAGCAATCTGCCCCAGTGTCCAGCATTGCCCCCAGTGTGTCCAGCAATCTGCCCCAGTGTCCAGCATTACCCCCAGTGTGTCCAGCAATCTGCCCCAGTGTCCAGCATTATCCCCCAGTGTGTCCAGCAATCTGCCCCAGTGTCCAGCATTGCCCCCAGTGTGTCCAGCAATCTGCCCCAGTGTCCAGCATTGCCCCCAGTGTGTCTAGCAATCTGCCCCAGTGTCCAGCATTGCCCCCAGTGTGTCTAGCAATCTGCCCCAGTGTCCAGCATTGCCCCCAGTGTGTCTGAGTCAGACATAAAGAAAAAAAAAAAAAGTAAAATCCTCACCTCTCCCGTTCCCAGCGCAGGTCCGGTGCACTCAGCGTCTCTCCGGCTCTGCAACGCTCAGGACAGAGAGGCTGAGCGCGCAGTGATGACATCATCGCACCCTCTGCCCTGAGACGTCGCAGAGTCAGAGGGCGCCGAAGATGCTGCAGCTGCCGCAGGAACCAGGAGAGGTGAGTATTAGAACGGGGGCCCAATGCCAGCGCTGGTATCGGGGGGGGGGGCCCTGGTCGTGGCGGCGGTCGGCGCCGCCCGAAGATTTAAAGGGCCCGCGTCTCTCTCTTTTTTTTTTTTTTCTTCCTCCTCCTCCTCTCTGGGTCAGACCCGCCCCCGGCATTGTGCCACCCCCGGCATTGTGCCGCCCGGGGCGGCCTGCCCCCCCCCCCATTCCTACGCCATTGGCTGGTTCAATACTGACCAAAAAAAGGACACGTCTGGTTACCCAAAATGTTGATGATCTAACCTTCATTAAAATGAACCAATCATGGATTTCAAATTATTTGGTCCCACCTTCCCCTGCTAACACGTAGCTTGCCTGAAAAATGTCTTGCTTTTGGCCTCCTCTTACTGACTTCTCCAATTCCTCCATTTGCAGCTGCTGAATGTCCACCATAGGCCATTTTTATACCTCCCTAAATGGGCTGACTCCCCCCACAGGGCCGTGGTCACCACCTGGCGCAAGCACCCGTGCGAGTGCCGTTTGTCTGAACAGGTGGGTGTGCCCACTCTTGGGCGACGGCACTGGCACAGGGTCCCTCATAGTACAATGAAGTGTCTCTGACAGTGGTGTTGCACAACCAACGTCAGACACACCATCGTAATATGAGGGGCCCTGTGCCAGTACCGCCGCCCACGAGAGAGTGTTCCCCCAAGCTCGAACAGTGCTCTACCCCTTGCAATACTCACCTCTCCCTGCTCCACCACTGTGTAGTCTGTGCTGTTAAATCCTTTAATGGCACTGCCAATACAAATTTGTTGAAATGATAGATGATAGTTAAAATATATAGGGGTCCTGGCCTCCATTTAGACCAGTTAATACTTTGTGCCTACTACCACTGTCTGCTACTCAGCAGAGGAGCCCACCCCTGTACCTAGCTATGCCACCTGTTTATTTATGAACAATTTTTTGGCAGACATTTAGCCCACTTTATTATTTGGGCCTTTTAACTGTGTCTGCCACTCATTACAGTTGCCCTTCTCTGAACAAAACAATGCCGCCTGTTTAGTCCTGTTACCAATTTTGAACTGCATTTAGCCTACTTTATTATTTGGGCCTACTAACTGCGTCTGTCACTCATTACAGTTGTCCTCCGCTGAACAAAGCAATGCCGCCTGTTTAGTCCTGTTACCAATTTTGAACTGCATTTAGGCTACTTTATTATTTGGGCCTACTAACTGTGTCTGCCACTCATTACAGTTGTCCTCCACTGAACAAAAGCAATGCCGCCTGTTTAGTCCTGTTACCAATTTTGAACTGCATTTAGGCTACTTTATTAATTGGGCCTACTAACTGTGTCTGCCACTCATTACAGTTGTCCTCCACTGAAGAAAGCAATGCCGCCTGTTTAGTTCTGTTACCAATTTTGAACTGCATTTAGGCTACTTTATTATTTGGGCCTACTAACTGTGTCTGCCACTTATTACAGTTGTCCTCCGCTGAACAAAGCAATGACACCTGTTTAGTCCTGTTACCAATTTTGAACTCAATTTAGGCTACTTTATTATTTGGGCCTACTAACTGTGCCTGCCACTCATAACAGCTGTCCTCCACTGAACAAAGCAATGCCGCCTGTTTAGTCCTGTTACCACATTTGAACTGCATTTAGTCCACTTTATTATTTGGGCCTATATCTGTGTTTCCTCCTCATCCTGCCCATTGCCCAGCCACTGCTAGATGAGTCTGCTAGTACATTGACCCAGACCACTATATTCCCCTTGCACTCTACACAGCCAGAATCTGACCCTGCTGAAAGTCAGGTTCCCCTTCCCGCATACTATACCACCTTACATGGGGACTAAGAGGAAGATGCAGATGAAAGTGCAGGTTCCTTCATCAGGTGGGGGGGCATACTCGTTGGCGATGTCACTGGCACAGGGCCCCTCATAGTACGCAAAAGTGTCTCTGCTGGTGGGAGGCGCCACCCGCCGTCAAACACACCGACGTACTATGAGGGGCCCTGTGCCAGTGCCAATGCCAACGAGTGGGCCCCCTGCTTGCTCAGGATCACAGCACTTGCAAAGTTGAAATACTTACCTCTCCCTGCTCCACCGCCGTGATGTATTCCGTGTTTCCTGGGCCCACGAAAATCTTGAGCCAGCCCTACCCCCACACAACTTTAGCCAAATGACCCCCAGTTTTCAATGCCTAACTATTATTATAAAGTAAATTAAGATTGACAAGCTTCAGTAATAAGAATTGATGTTTTTGGCATTAAAATGGGCACTGTAGGTGTTTTCCTGTCCTCCACTCACTGCCGACTTTGATTCCCCATTGACTTGCATTGGGTTTCGTGTTTCAGTCGGTCCCCGACTTTTCGCATTAATCGGCCGATTTCACCCGACCCGACTTTTGACAAAGTCGGGTTTCGCGAAACCCAACTCGATCCAAAAAAAGTAAAAGTCGCTCAACTCTAGGGGCCAGTAAAAGCCACATAAAGTGTAAGAGAAACTTGATAAATACAGCTTTAAGGCTACTTTCACACTTCCGTCGGTACGGGGCTGTTGCAACCCGTCGGCCCGACGGACATTGTGCTAAATTTAGCACAACGTGGGCAGCGGATGCAGTTTTACAACTCATCAGTTGCCCATTGTGATGAGCGGGGAGGAGGGGGTGGAGTTCCGGCCAAGCATGCGCCGTCGGAAATGGCAGACATGTCGCACAAAAAAACGCTACATTGAACATTTTTTGTGTGTCGCGTCCGCCAAAACATGATGGATCCGTCGCACGACGGATGCGACGTGTGCCCATCCGTCGTGATCCATCGCTAATAAAAGTCTATGGGCAAAAAACGCATCCTGCAAGCACATTTGCAGGATCCGTTTTTTGCCCATAACGACGGATTGCGAAGGAGGACAAAAGAAGGAAGTGTGAAATTAGCCTTAGGCTGCAGGCTCAGGTGTGGATAGTCAGAGCCACATGAAGTGTTGGCAAACCTTGATAAACATAGCTTCTAGGCTACAGTCTCAGGTGTGGTTAGTGAGAGACATATGAAGTGTCCGAGAAACTTGATAAATACAGCTTCCAGGCTGCAGTCTCAGGTTCAGGCTCAGGTGTGGCTAGTCAAAGCCATATGAAGTGTAAGGGAAACTTGATAAATACAGCTTCCAAGCTGCAGTCTCAGATGCAGGCTCAGGTGTGGCCAGTCAAAGCCACATAAAGTGTAAGGGAAACTTGATAAATACAGCTTCTAGGCTGCAGGCTCAGGTGTGGTTACTCAGAGCCACGTGAAGTGTTGGCGAACCTTGATAAACATAGCTTCTAGGCTGCAGTCTCAGGTGTGGGTAGTGAGAGCCACATGAAGTGTCCGAGAAACATGATAAATACAGCTTCCAGGCTGCAGTCTTAGATTCAGGCTCAGGTGTGGCCAGTCAAAACCACATAAAGTGTAAGGGAAACTTGATAAATACAGCTTCCAGGCTGCAGTCTCCCGTGTAGGCTCAGGTGTGGCCAGTCAAAGCCACATAAAGTGTAAGGGAAACTTGATAAATACAGCTTCAAGGCTGCAGTCTCCGGTGTAGGCTCAAGTGTGGCCAGTTAAAGCAATATGAAGTGTAAAGGAAGCTTGATAAATACAGCTTCCAGGCTGCAGTCTCAGGTTCAGGCTCAGGTGTGGCCAGTCAAAGCCACATAAAGTGTAAGGGAAACTTGATAAATACAGCTTCAAGGCTGCAGTCTCAGGTGCAAGCTCAGGTGTGGCCAGTCAAAGCCATATGGAGTGTGAGGGAAACTTGATAAATGCAGCTTCCAGGCTGCAGTCTCAGGTGTAGGCTCAGGTGTGGCCAGTCAAAGCCATATGGAGTGTAAGGGAAACTTCATAAATGCAGCTTCAAGGCTGCAGTCTCAGGTGCAGGCTCAGGTGTGGCCAGTCAAAGCCACATAAAGTGTAAGGGAAACTTGATAAATACAGCTTCCAGGCTGCAGTCTCAGGTGCAGGCTCAGGTGTGGCCAGTAGTGTTGAGCATTCCGATGCTGCAAATATCGGGTATCGGCCGATATTTGCTGTATCGGAGTTCTGATACTGAGTTCTGATACTTTTACAATATCGAATACCGGAATCGGAAGTTCCCATAATGCAATGAGCCAGTTGAGGATCCTAAGAAGTGCATATCAGTAATGATCAGGAAGTTAAAGGGAACCTGTCACCAGGTTTTCCCTATGTAAAGTATAGCCACCACCATTAAGGCTTCTTTATAACATATTAAAATGCTGTAAAAAGTCAGCCATTCCGGGATAACAAAAAAGACCTTTTATTATACTCACAGATGTCGTAGTGTGGTCTGCTGGGCATTTCTGGTCTTTATCTGGTGCCTGTACAGACGCAGTTCTGCAGTTCTTTCTTTCTTGCTCAGTACTGTAAGGCATATGCGCCAGGAAAAGCCAAAGAGCGCCAATGACCCAGAAGAAAAACTGATGCATGCACACGTCAATACTTTGCTCTGCCCTTAGCATGGCAGAGAGAAGTGCGCCTGCGCAGGAGCACCATTGGGGGGGCACTGTGTTGATGATGTAGGACATGTCATCCACACAAAGCAGGGTATGAGAACAGTGATTGATGGAAGAGAGGAGGAGTTGGATCAAGACCAGAATTAACAATTGGACTGGACCGCGCATTCTGTGAGTGTAGTAAAAGGTCTTTTGGGTATTTGTAGAGGAGATTGGGGACTGTCTTTGCAGCATTTGAGTATGCTGTAAAAGAGGCCTTAATAATGGTGGTCATACTTTTTTGGGGGAAAACCTAGCTACAGGTTCACTTTAACCCCTATCCTATGGATAGTGCCTAACTTCCATACTTTTCCAAAAACTTAAAGGTGCCTGTATGTTGGCTAATAACTGCACAGCTTGTAGAGGTGAAGTTTATGGTTTCAATGTGGCCAAAAGCCACATTGTAAAACTGTGCTAATTTCTGGTAAAACTGTTAAGACACCAAGTGTACTGCCTAAAGGGCCCATAAGGCTGACACAACACAGCTATATGAGTCGCGAGAGACAGAACTTGCAGCACCTCATTGCAACATTGGATGTAATGATTTCCTATGGTGTCGCATTGTGACCCGCGACATATCGTGATTAGTGTTGAGCATTCCGATACCGCAAGTATCGGGTATCGGCCGATACTTGCGGGTATCGGAATTCCGATACCGAGATCCGATACTTTTGTGGTATCGGGTATCGGTATCGAAACAACATTAATGTAAAAATGTGTAAAAGAGAGAATTAAAATAAAAAATATTGCTATACTCACCTCTCCGACGCAGCCTGCACCTTACCGAGGGAAGCGGCAGCGTTCTTTGTTTAAAATTCGCGCTTTTCTTTCCTTACGTGAAGTCCCGGCTTGTGATTGGTCGCATGCCGCCCATGTGGCGGCGACGCAACCAATCACAGCAAGCCGTGACGTAATTTCAGGTCATTCAGTATTTTAAAATTACGCTCCGGCTTTGTGATTGGTTGCGTCGCAGTCACATGGGCGACGCAACCAATCACAGCAAGCCGTGACGTAATTTCAGGTCCTTAAGGATTTTAAAATTACGTCCCGGCTTTGTGATTGGTTGCGTCGCAGTCACATGGGCGCCGCAACCAATCACAAGCCGTGACGTCACGGGAGGCTGGACACGCGCGCATTTTAAAATGGGCGCGTGTCCAGCCTCCCGTGACGTCCCGGCTTGTCATTGGTTGCGGCGCGGTCAACCAATCACAAGCCGGGAGGCTGGACACGCGCGCATTTTAAAACGCATTTTAAAATGCGCGCGTGTCCAGCCTCCCGGCTTGTGATTGGTTGACCGCGCCGCAACCAATCACAAGCCGGGATGTCACGGGAGGCTGGACACGCGCCCATTTTAAAATGCGCGCGTGTCCAGCCTCCCGGCTTGTGATTGCTTGACCGCGCCGCAACCAATCACAAGCCGGGATGTCACGGGAGGCTGGACACGCGCCCATTTTAAAATGCGCGCGTGTCCAGCCTCCCGTGACGTCACGGCTTGTGATTGGTTGCGGCGCCCATGTGACTGCGACGCAACCAATCACAAAGCCGGGACGTAATTTTAAAATCCTTAAGGACCTGAAATTACGTCACGGCTTGCTGTGATTGGTTGCGTCGCCCATGTGACTGCGACGCAACCAATCACAAAGCCGGGACGTAATTTTAAAATCCTGAAGGACCTGAAATTACGTCACGGCTTGCTGTGATTGGTTGCGTCGCCGCCACATGGGCGGCATGCGACCAATCACAAGCCGGGACTTCACGTAAGGAAAGAAAAGCGCAAATTTTAAACAAAGAACGCTGCCGCTTCCCTCGGTAAGGTGCAGGCTGCGTCGGAGAGGTGAGTATAGCAATATTTTTTATTTTAATTCTTTCTTTTACACATTAATATGGATCCCAGGGCCTGAAGGAGAGTTTCCTCTCCTTCAGACCCTGAGAACCATCAGGAATACCGTCCGATACTTGAGTCCCATTGACTTGTATTGGTATCGGGTATCGGTATCGGATTGGATCCGATACTTTGCCGGTATCGGCCGATACTTTCCGATACCGATACTTTCAAGTATCGGACGGTATCGCTCAACACTAATCGTGATTGAGACACAGATGTTTACAAATATATTGGATTTTCTGTCATTGGTCGCAAGTTACACATAATAATAATAATATAATAATAATTTTTATTTCTTTATCGCATATTCCACAACACTTTATATTACAGAGGGGACAGGTACAGACAATAAAGACATTAGAGAACAACACATAACTCAGATACCAAGAGGAGTGAGGGACCTGCTGCTCTCAAGCTACAATCTATGAGACTCGTGGCACACTTGCCATGGACTTCAGTACACGTCACACACGAAATGCCACCTTATCTACAAATTGACTGTTTTATGTCACTGTGTAGCCCCAGCCATATCTAATTGTTATGATCAGGTTTATCCCAGTAATTGTAACAATTATCTATTCTTAGCCACACATTTATATAACATTTATAGAAGCTAATGCTGTCTAGTGCTTGATTCTTGGAAGAGCAGCATCTATAGAGCAGTGCAGTGAAATATCCGAAAAGTCAACAGAAATGACCTATTAAGCCAATGTCCATTACATATAATGAGTCAATTAATGAGTGATGAGTGTTTTCAGGTACATAGCAACTGCATAGACACATCACTCAAGGCACTGAACATCCCTGAACACAAGAGCGGCTGGCAATTTTGTTCATGACAATGATCTGCAAGTTGTGATGATCTGAAAATGTTAAAGTTATTATTATTATTTTTGTTATTATGCAATATGAAAATATGAAAAATATAGTAAATTCCTAAGTGCTGCATAGAGGCAATTCGAAAGTCTTTGTATTTTTGCCATATTTATAAAAGAAATCATGCAGTCCATAGACATTAATTGAAGCTATGGTCTCATTTCCTTCATTTCTATTAGTTTAGGAAAAAACATTGCAGTCATTGGTTACTAGGAGCAATGATTGTTAGTTGTGATAAAGTATTGAATATATGTATAGTCCTTAATAAATAACCCTGTTAACCATGACTCTGAATAAAATATAACCTCCTCCTTTATTATGCATCAAAGAGAATACAAAATGTGTTCTCTTACCAATAAAAATGTCATGGAAAGATTAAATTTTTGCCAATATATAAATATATTTGGAAAAACGAAAACATGTGGCTAATCCAGGTTTACATAGGTTTATATTGCCAGTCGCTGAGAATATATTACATTATATTACACCATCAGGCTTTATGACCTGTAATTGTTTCCTAATCTTCTCAATTATTGCTTACCCCTTGTTTATTTTCTTGTTCATGACCTCATTAGGCAATTACTCCAGCTGGGAAGATTTTTACATGCAGACATGGAGGCCTTTGAGATAAAATGCCTGTATGCCCTTGACTTAAACAATTCTGACAAAGGAAATTATCACTTTAAAAGGAAATATATTTACAGTTGAAACCAGGCGTTTATTTACACTATATAAGAATACACATATGCATGTTTTTCTCAATATTTGACATGAAATCAGAATAAACCTTTCCTGTTTTAGGTCAGTTAGGATTACCCTAATTATTAATATTTGCCAAATGCCAGAATAATGAGATAGAATGTTTTAAGACATTTTTATTACTTACTGCAAAGTCAAAAGTTCACATACACTAAGATTACTATGCCTTTAAATAATACTGGACTGACCATATGATGATGTCATGTGATTGGAAGCTTGTAGAGAGGAGAGCCAGGCTAACGGTCTCTTCTGCGTGTCTGGACCAGAACCATCGGGGCTGTCACCAGTGTTGCAGGGAGAAGAGATTGCTGACCGGAGCAGTTCAGGGCACCTAACTGAAGGGGGCAGGGCCAACATAAAAGGCAGTTTTGAGTGGGAAGATGGGACACTTGGCGGGGACCGAGATTGTGAGTAGTGAGACGGTTAACTCCCTATTCACAGACCCATGCCCGCTAACTGTTCCTATACCCCCAGCTAGCGTGACTGCCGACACATCCTACTCTCAGCACAGAGAAACTTCCACACTGGGTAGGGACCAGAAAAGAGTATGTACCTTGGCTCCGCTCACCACCGCGGAGACACCACTTAGTCCCATCCTTGCGGTGCCTGCTAAGGACCAGCCTGTGCCTGTGGCTGTGTCCACTGGACTATGTGCTTTTACTGCGGCCTTGCCTACTGAACTTTCTGCTTCTTATTCTGTGCCGCTGACATCACCTCTACTTCACCGTGTGCACGGATCAGAAGATCGCGTGCCGAAGTACCCAGAGGATTCGTCGTCGCAAGGAGAAAATGCATCGCTCATCTGCGGGACTGGATCGGAGACATCTTGGCGCTGCCGAGGAATCTTCTAGCCACCTACAACCAGCGCACAGAGACTGATAAGTTAACCTGTTATATTCTAGTGTATTTGACTTTCCTCTATCCCCCAATCACATCTTTTACCCCACCCCCTCTTCTTGTACTATTACTGTTCCTATACATAAAGAACCTGTTAACCCTTGCACTGCCTCCTTTGTGTCACTGCATCCTACGCACCTGCTACCATTCTACAAGCTCCTGATAGTTTTTTGGCAACATCTGAGTTAGTTAGAGACACACCTGTGGATGTATTATAATGCACACCTGAAACACACTGCTTCTTTGTGTAGCATCATGGGAAAGTCTCAATAAATCAAGACAAGATATCAGGAAGAGAACTGTGGACTTGCACAAGTCTGGCTCATCCTTGGGTACAATTTCAAGATACCTGAAGGTGCCTCATTCATCTGCACAAACAATTATACACAAGTACAAACAAGATGGGAATGTCCAGCCATCATACCGCTTAGGAAGGAGGAGGTTTTGTGTCCAAGAGATAAACGTGCTTTGGTCCGACATGTGCATTTCAACCCAAGGACAAAAGCAAAAGACCTTGTGAAATGATGGCAGAAGCTGGCAAGATTGTGTCAATATCCACAGTAAAAAAAGAGTACTGTATCAACATGGGCTGAAAGGCCAATCTGCCAGGAAGAAGTAATTACTCCAAAAGAAACATAAAAAAGCCAAATTAATGTTTGCAAATGCATACAGGAACAAAGACCTTAATTTTTGGAGATGTCCTTGCTGGCAGATATGCAACAGATGCAGACTTATTTGTGTGCAGGAGGAGTTTACACTTTTCTGACAGCAGATGGCGATGTTGTTACTGTTATATGCTTAGTTGAATGTAATGCATATACTTGATGTACTTTGGTTTCACTTTCTCTCTGGTAAAAAAAAAAATTTTTTAGACTTCACCTTATGCTGTATTAAGAAGCTTATGTATGTACCTCATGTTCTGTGTATATAAAAGTTGAATTACCCCATATAATCTACTCTCACAAGTTTCTTCTGCAACCAAACTATTCAACAGGTTATGGGCCCAGCATAGAAGACAAAAAGGACTTGGTGAATGCAAAAGAATACTTCAGAGCAATTCTCTCCAAACAAATAAGACAAATAAGTTAAAGATGAGCAGCAGCTCAGAACTGAGACTCACAGTAGCTAAGCTAAACAATGAGAACTCTTAGTTATGGAAGTTCAAAGTGGAGATGTTATTGTTTAAAGATGATTTATGGGAAGTAATCACTACAGACAGATCCAATGATAATAATCAGACATGGGATAAGAAAAACAGACAAGCAAGAGCTACTATCAGCTTATTAGTGGAGGATGATCAGTTAATCCACATAAGGAATGAGAATACAGCAAAGGGTATGTGGGATGCATTGAGATAACTACATGAAAGATCCAGCTTAAATAACAAACTACTCCAGCTAATAAAACAAGATGAGATTAAGTGCAAGGAAAGACATGCAAGAGCATATAAACTCCATGATGGAGGTAGTAACACAGCTGAGATCAGTCGGTGAAGACATTAAGGAAAGCCATGTAGCAGCAATAATATTGTGCAGTTTACCAGATTCATACACTGCTCTGATAAAAGGGCTAGAGACAAGACCTGAAGCAGACATTACAGTAGAGTTTATAAAGACCCAACTTTTAGATGAATATCATAGAAGGAAAGAGCAAACAAATGATTCCACTGAAAAGGATAGTGACAATGCTCTTAAAGCAACAGACAAGAAGCCCCAGTATACAGATACAAGAGAATGATTCAGATGTAAGAAAAAGGGACATTTAATGAAAGACTGTACTATATGGAAAGAAGAACAACAGAAATTACACCAAAAGGAGAATAAACAGAAAGTAAAAAGCACAATTTCTAACCCACATGCAGATCACTGGAATGGTACATTTAAAGTAACTGATAAAGAGTCATCATCAGGCTGGTTTATTGACTCAGAAGCAACAAGTCACATGACTAGTGATAAAAGCTACGTTACTGAACTTGATGAAAATAAGAAGGAAGCAATTTATCTTGCAGATGGGAGCAAAATAACCGCAGAAGGTATTGGACATGGAATGCTAATCTGTGCTGATAGATTTGGGCATAATTCAAAATTACTAGTAAAGGATGTGTTATATGTTGCAGGACTAGAAGGAGGATTGTTATCCGTAAAGCGTCTGACAGCCAAAGGACTTACTGTAAAATTCAAAGATGATGATTGTACAATCCTAGCGGGAGATAAGGTAATAATTAATGTCAAAGCAGGTGAACAATTATATCATCTAGACACATTAAAGGAACAGTTGAAGTTATGTACACATGATCACAAGAACTGTATTCACATGTGGCATAGACGACTAGGACACAGACATCCTGAGAGTTTAATGGCATTACAAAAGAAGAATTTGACAAAAGACCTATTGATATCTGGTTGTTCAATTACCGTAAAATGTGAATGTTGTATAAAATCTAAAGATACTAAATTATCTATACTTAAAGAGAGTGAGACAAAAAGCACAAGACCACTTGACTTGGTACACACTAATGTACAGTATGCGGACCCATGAAAGTGACCACATCAGGAGTTAATAGATATATTGTGACCTTCATACATGACTACTCAAGATACACAATCACATACTTGATAAAGAACAAAAGTGAAGTTTTTGAAAAATTAGAAGACTATGTGACAAAGTCAAATAACAAGTTTCAGAGTAAGCCAATCATCATCAGAAGTGATAATGGAGGTGAATTTACAGGACACCAAATAGAAAACTACTTAAAGGTACCTTCACACTGACCAACTTTCCAACGAAAACGATAGCGATCCGTGACGTTGCAGCATCCTGGATAGCGATATCGTTGTGTTTGACACGCAGCAGCGATCTGGATCGTGCTGTGATATCGTTGGTCAGAGCTAGAAGGCCAGAACTTTATTTGGTCGTCAGATCGGCATGTATCGGTGTGTTTGACAGCAAAAGCAACGATGCCAGCAATGTTTTACAATGGTAACCAGGGTAAACATCGGGTTACTAAGCGCAGGGCCACGCTTAGTAACCCGATATTTACCCTGGTTACCATTGTAAAAGTAAAAAAAAAACCACTACATACTCACCTTCTGATGTCTGTCACGTCCCCCGGCGTCCGCACTGCTGCTCAGAGCTTCCTGCACTGAATGTGTCGTTGCCGGCCGTAAAGCAAAGCACAGAGGTGACGTCACCGCTGTGCTTTAGGGCCGGCGCTTACACAGTGCAGGGAAGCGGACGCCGGGGGACCCGACAGACACCGGAATGTAAGTATGTACTGTTTTTTTTTTTTTACATTTACACTGGTAACCAGGGTAAACATCGGGTTACTAAGCGCGGCCCTGCGCTTAGTAACCCGATGTTTACCCTGGTTACCCGGGGACTTCGGCATCGTTGGTCACTGGAGAGCTGTCTGTGTGACAGCTCTCCAGCGACCACACAACGACGAAACAGCAACGCTGCAGCGATCGGCATCGTTGTCTATATCGCTGCAGCGTCGCTTAATGTGACGGTACCTTAAGACACATTGGAATAGAGCATCAAAAGACTGTTCCATACACACCTGGACAGAACAGTGTAGCAGAAAGAAAAAAAACAGAATTCTGACTGAAATCATAAGATGTATGCTAATAGACTCAAAACTACCAGAGAAATACTGGGGCGAAGCAGCAATGACAGCTACTTATCTGGAAAACAGAATTTTTTCAAGAAAACAGAAAAAAAATACATATGAACTGTGGCAAGGTAAGAAACCAAGTGTGAATCATTTAAGAGTTTTTGGTTGTAAAGTTTTTGTGTTTATTACCGAAGAGAAACACTCCAAACTTCAAAACAGAGCCATTGAAGGAATATTTGTCGGATATAGTGACAATTGCAAAGGATACAGAATCCTAGATCTCAAGACAGACAGAATCACAGTGAGTAACAGTGTAACATTCATTGAAGACCTAAATGATGACATAATGACGTCACTAGGAATGAAAAATGAGAGAAACGACAGTGATATAACTGCAGGAACATCTGATGAGAAAGAAGTAGAAATCGATGAAAATCAAAAAACTTAAAGTCAAGAGATACAGCTCCATACAGACACAGAACCAAGATGCTCAATATGAGAAAACAAGGGAAGACCACCTCAATGTCTTTCATACAAGGCAAGTGCAAATGCAATTTATGAACCTACATCTTGGGAGGACATATCTCAACTGTCAGAAGGCTGCAGAAACAGAAATAAAATCCATGCATGACTCAAAGACATGGAAACTGACAGAACTACCAAAGGAAAAAAGGATATAGGATGTAAATAGATTTTTAAAGTATAATGGCAAGCAGATGGCCCAGCTGATCGATACCAAGCAAGAATCGTAGCTAAAGGCTATTCTCAGAAATATGGAGAGACTATGATGAGATATTTGATCTAATTGTCAAACACACCACAATCAGAAGTTTGTTTGCAGTTGCAGCAACTAAACAAATGCAGTTGAAACATCTTTATGTAAAGGCACCATTTCTGAATAGAGACTTAACAGAAGACATTTACATGGAACAACCCCCAGGATTCAAGGATAAAAGAAAACCAAACATGGTTTGTAAAAGTATATATGGTTTAGAACAAGCAACTAAAGCACTGAATGATAAAATCACAGAAGTACTCATAAATGAACATTTTCAAAGAAGCAAAGTGGATCCTTGTCTATATACAAAGAGACTGACAGACAGATGGAGCTATGTGCTGATATATGTGGACGATATTTTAGTTTGTTTTGAAAAACAAATGGATGAATTGGAGAGAGTGAAAATGTTGGATCAACACTTCAAGATCAAAGATCTGGGAAATGTGAAACAGTACATAGGAATACAGATAGAAAGAGAAGAAGATGGGAATTTCCTTCTTAATCAAAATCACATGATTCAAGACATAATCGAAATATTTGGATTGAAAGATTGTCATGTCCCACGACTTGGGAAATCATTCAATGTTTTGCATTGCTTGTGTTCTATCCTTCTTTCTAGGCAGAAGTTTGCTTTTCCCTGTATTTTGTCCCAACTCTCTCACTGTAGTCCTGTGATGTATGTTTGTTCACGCCCTTATTCTCCATTTTGTCATCATCACCATATCTGTATGCATCTTCTACATGTCCTCTGTTGAATATTCCTTTTTACCTGCTACTTTCATCATAATACAAGAGTTTCAGTTAAAGCAACCCTTTTTTCCTGGAGTCTTCTTACATGAGATCGTGGCTGAGTTAAGCTATCTGATAAATCGGTATGAACGTGAGTACAGGTCAATACGGAAGCGCCCAAAAGAAAGGCCTATCCAGGCACCACTGCGTTCTACATATCCATGAGTCAGAATAGTAAAAAGGAATAGCCTGCCTTCAGAGACAGTAACTCAAGGTCTGTGCTGAACCTCAGTGGAAAAGAACATTTCCCAGATACACAGTAACCCAGTTCCCAGCCAGACCCCAGCGTGCATAGAAGCACACACTGCAGATAAACAGTGAGAAGTATAACCCTCATCATCCACTCTTCCTGCCTGCAAACAAATCATGTCTGAAGCGAGGTATACAATGTCCCTACCAGACTTACAAACACAGGACAGAGACCTAGATCCCCATCCACCAGCTAGTGAAAGGGGAAAACGTACAGTTAAACCTACATGGAAAGTCATGGAGAATTTAGAGACTGAAAAATGTGTTGTATATAGTGATGTGTCTTCACTGTGGGAGAAAGTGCTGAGTCACATAGACACTGTATCAAGGCCTGCTTCTCACGAGTTACCACTTGAGGGAGCCCTAGAACAATTATGCACAGCATACCAAAGATATATGGAGAAGACTGACCAATACATTATTCTCCTGAAGAAACTGAATTTGCCAGAGACTTTAAAAGAATTGCAAAGTTTCCAGCAGCTTAATTCTGAAAGAGACTACACCGTACGCGACATTAAGACAAAGATAGAGGCTAAAATTGCACGGACACCAGATGCATCATCTCGCTCATCCAAATCGTCTAAGCACTCAAAACGCTCATCTAGGTCAAGTTCATCAAAATATTCCACTCTCAGCCAGCAGCTTATAAGGGCACGTGCTAAGGCAGAAACGTCTAAGATACAAGCAACCTTTGCGCAAAGGAGAGCAGATATGGATGCAGCCACAGCACAAAAGAGAGCAGAAATAGAAGCAGCCAGAGCAGAAATGGATGCGGATGCAGCACGCAAGGAAGCTCTGGAGAAGGAATGTGAGCACGCAACAGCCATGGCGGAGTTATGGATCCTGGAGCGAGCTATCAGTGGGAGTCAAAGAGACAGCATCAGTTTGTGTGAAGTGGAAGCGGAGGACCCTATTGAACGCACAAGAGACTACGTGCTAAGCCAAAATGGCGAACCGCAGATCATCACTAACACTTCTGATGGCGTTCATGCTTCTCCAGGACACCAGGATGCCGATCCACTTACAGAACCCTACACTCAAGGTCAGTACAATGCTCCCAAACTTGAACTTCCTTCGTATTCCAGTATGCGCCAAGACCCTGCATCTCATCAAACTCCACAGGCTATTATCTACACGCAACCCAATATACCGGCAGGTCATTATACTCTCGACAACCGCACAGTGTCAGCTCCGCATGTAGCAGAGACTATACCCACCAAACCGGTTGCTGGACTAAATGCATATGCCACTCCATACTTACCCACGTTTCAAGTCCAAGACGTCTCCACTCCTATGTACAACACCGCTCAGCCCACATTCGTGCATCCTAAGTCAGAAAGAACAGACATGTCCGACTTCGCAAGGTACATGATTCGCCGCGAACTTACTAAAACCGGTCTCACAAGGTTTGACGACCAACCTGAAAATTACAGAGGTTGGAAAAATGCCTTTAGAACCGTAACTAGTGACCTCGGCATCACTGCTGCCGAAGAGCTGGACCTGCTAATCAGATGGCTAGGACCACAATCCACAGAGCGTGTCAAGAGACTCAGGTCTGTACATATCAGTAATCCAATGGCTGGTCTCATGGCTGCATGGGAAAGACTAGAGAAAAACTTTGGCAGTCCAGAAGCCATAGAGGATGCACTGTTCAAGCGTCTACAGAGTTTTCCAAAGATATCAAGCAAGGACAGTTCAAAGTTCCTAGAGCTCAGTGACTTGCTGTTAGAGCTCCAGCTGGCCAAGGCAGACACCCACCTACCTGGCCTCAGCTACCTGGACACTGCTCGTGGAGTAAATCCCATTATCTCCAAGCTACCGTACAACGTGCAAGAAAGGTGGACTACACTAGGGTCAAAATACAAGAAAGACCATCAAGTGTCATTTCCTCCATTCTCCTACTTCTGTGAGTTTATAAAAGACATGGCAGAGCGCAAGAACGACCCAAGCTTTTCTTACCAAGAATCCAGTGGCCTAGCTTCACCTCCTTCTAAATACGTCAGCGCACGCTCGAACGACAGAAACCGCAGAGGTCCAGTGTCAGTGAAGAAGACGGATATTCTTCCCTTACCAACACCAGCCCCAGACAAGAGTAACAAAGGTGAAAAGATAGAGAACCCAAATCGTGAATGTCCCATCCACAAGAAGCCACATCCCTTAAAAAAGTGCATCGGCTTCAGGAAGAAACCGCTCCAAGAACGCAAGGAGCTTCTAAAGAAGTTCGGGGTATGCTACAGATGTTGTGCTTCTACTGAACACCTTGCTAAAGACTGTAAAACTACAATTAAGTGCATGGAGTGTGACAGTGAGGACCACGTACAAGCACTCCACCCATTCCGTCCTGACTCTACACTTACTCCTTCCCCCACCATGAGCCATGGCGGGGAGGACGCAGCTCAAACTGCAAGCCATACCACAATATCTTCTTCATGCACAGAAGTCTGCGGAGAAGACCTCTGGGACAAGTCTTGTGCGAAGATTTGCCTGGTGAACGTGTATCCCAACGGTCACCCAGAGAAAGCCGTGAAGGTGTATGTCCTTCTGGATGATCAGAGCAACCGATCACTTGCAAGGTCAGAACTCTTTGATATGTTTAACTTAAAGGGAAATGCTTACCCTTACACTTTAGGTACCTGCAGTGGTGTTACAGAGGTTTATGGGAGAAGGGCCAGTGGTCTTACAGCGACATCTCTCGAGAACACCGTCGAGATACCGTTACCTACACTGGTCGAGTGCAACCAGATTCCATCCAATCGAGGAGAGATCCCAACGCCAGAGGCTGCTCTTCATCACCAACATCTCAAGGGGATAGCAAACAAGATACCAGCCCTCGACAACAATGCAGATATCCTGATTCTGCTTGGCAGAGACATTCTCCGGCTGCACAAGGTACGTCAGCAAATTAACGGACCACACGATGCACCATTTGCCCAACGCTTAGATCTAGGCTGGGTAATCATAGGCAATGTTTGCATACACAAGATGAAGAGACCTAACAACATCTCCTCGTACAAAACACACATATTGTCAAATGGTCGCAGCACTCATTTTCAGCCATGCCCACATCACTACTGGGTGAAAGAGAAAGTGAGCAACACCAAGTGGCAACAGGAAACCTTCAACAACATGAACACGCTCCAGCCCTGGGATAAAAACCTCGGGTCATCAGTGTTCGATTCCACAAGCAACGACAACAAGTTGGCACCCACAAGGGAAGATAAAGAATTCATAAAAGTTATGGATAAAGAATTTACTCAAGATGACTCCAACAGTTGGGTAGCTCCTTTACCCTTTCGTTTCCCAAGAGCGAGGTTGCCGAACAACCTGCAGCAAGCAACTGCAAGGTTCTCATCCTTAAAGCGTACCCTAAAGAGGAAACCAGAGATGGAGAAGCATTTCATTGACTTTATGCAGAACATCTTTGACAGAAATCATGCTGAACCTGCGCCACCACTGAGGGAGGGAGAAGAATGTTGGTATCTTCCATCCTTTGGTGTCTATCACCCTCGCAAGCCTAACCAGATCAGAGTGGTGTTTGACTCCAGTGCTCAGTTTGAAGGCCTCTCTCTCAATAACCTGCTCCTAACTGGGCCCAACCTGAACAACAGCCTCGTTGGAGTATTGATCCGCTTCAGACAAGAACCTGTTGCCATAATGGCCGACATTCAGCAGATGTTTCATTGCTTCATTGTGAAAGAAGACAACAGAAACTATCTTAGGTTCCTATGGCACAAAGACAACAATGTCAACAATCAGGTCATAGACTACCGGATGAAGGTCCATGTCTTCGGCAACAGTCCCTCACCTGCTGTGGCGATCTATGGACTGAGACGGACAGCCCAGGAAGGTGAGAGAGAGTACGGTTCCGATGCTCGGCAATTTGTAGAGAAGAACTTCTACGTGGACGATGGGCTCAAGTCCTTGCCCACAAGCGAAGATGCAATTGACCTACTCTCCAGGACACAGGAAATGCTATCCACATCAAACCTCAGACTCCACAAGATTACCTCCAACAGTCAAGAGGTAATGAACGCGTTTCCATCTGAAGACCATGCCACAAACCTAAAGGACCTCAACTTGGGTTCTGATGTTCCTCCAACACAGCGCAGCCTTGGTCTACTGTGGGATATCAAACGGGACACCTTCACCTTCCAAGTGTCACCCTATGACAAACCCTTTACCAAACGAGGAGTCCTATCTGTCATAAATAGCATCTATGATCCTCTCGGGTTTGTAGCACCCATCACTATTCAAGGCAAGATACTGTTAAGACAGCTTACGGCCGAGAACACGGATTGGGACACCCCGCTGCCAACTCAGAAACAGCAAAGGTGGGAGGCATGGAAGAAGTCTCTGAAGTTCTTAGAGCAACTCCAAGTCCCACGTTGTTATTCTCCAAGATCATCTTTGACTGCAATCAGAAGAGAAGTCCATATTTTCTCTGATGCATCTACAGAAGCCATAGCCGCAGTAGCTTATCTGATGACCTTAGGAGCTAACAAGGTACACTGTGGTTTCATCCTGGGTAAAGCCAAATTAACTCCAAAGCCTGCACACTCTGTACCCAGACTCGAGCTTTGCGCTGCGGTATTGGCAGTAGAAATTGCTGAAGTTGTACAAGACGAAATGGACATTACAATTGATTCCTTTACCTTCTACACTGACAGCAGGGTGGTACTCGGGTACATTCACAACCAAACAAAGCAGTTCTATACATATGTGAGCAACAGAGTAGAGCGCATCAGAAGTTTTTCTACCCCTGAGCAGTGGCATCACATCTCCACCGATTTAAACCCAGCCGACCGAGGTACAAGACTCGCAGCTGCTTCTAAGCTTGGTGACAACATGTGGTTAACGCCTCCCAGTCTCCTGTACGAAAATTTCTGTGCGAACAACACCAAAAATGCTTATGAGCTGGTGGAACCAGAATCTGACAAGGAGATAAGACAAACTATCTCTGCTCACTATACTTCAATGACATCTAGGCAAGGTTTGAAGTCTCATCGTTTTGAACGCTTTTCAAGCTGGTCCTCCATTGTACGAACTGTAGCTCGTCTCATTCACATTGCTCGCTGTTTTACAAAGGACAAGCCCTCAGGGTGCCATGGTTGGCACGTGTGTAAGAGTCATCTTACTGCCGACGACATACACCATGCCGAACAAGTTATCATCAGGTGTGTGCAACAAGAAGAATATTCACATGAGATTGGCAGTATTACCAAGGGAGTCAGCGTGTCCAAAACCAGTACTCTACTCAACTTGAATCCAGTAGTTGATCATCTCAAGTTTCTAAGAGTGGGAGGACGTTTAAGTAAATCAGACCTATACGACAAGGAGCAGAACCCTATCATCATTCCAGGTCGACATCACGTCACTACTCTGTTGATTCGGCACTATCACGAACGAGTACAGCACCAAGGAAGACATCTTACTGAAGGTGCCATCAGGTCTGCTGGCTTGTGGATCATGGGAATGAAGAGATGCGTTTCCTCAGTTCTCCATAGATGTGTCAAGTGTCGAAGGTTACGAGGAAAACACCAACAACAACAAATGGCGAACCTCCCAGCAGATCGACTGAGCATGGACCAACCGTTCTCATATGTTGGTGTAGATGTCTTCGGACCATGGTCGGTTGTTACCAGGAAAACCCGTGGAGGAGCCGCGAACAGTAAGCGGTGGGCTGTCCTATTCACCTGTCTCAGTATCCGTGCAGTTCACATCGAGGTTATTGAATCCATGGATACCTCCAGCTTCATCAATGCCCTAAGAAGATTCTTTTCCATCCGGGGACCTGCTAAGCAACTCCGGTCCGACTGCGGCACAAACTTTGTAGGAGCCTGCAAGGAACTGCAGTTTGACAACTTCTTATCCGACAATGGATGCACTTGGGTATTCAACCCTCCACACTCTTCACACATGGGTGGATCTTGGGAACGCATGATTGGTGTTACACGAAGGATCCTCGACTCCATGTTGCTGGACCATAAACTTCCCCTTACTCATGAAGTTCTGGTCACCTTCCTCGCAGAAGTATCAGCCATAATAAATGCTAGACCTTTGGTTCCAGTATCATCCGACCCCGATGCTCCAACGATACTTACTCCAGCCACACTTCTTACACAGAAGATTGGAGCCGCTACAGTTCCACCAGGGAATTTCGATAACAAGGACATTTACAAACGTCAGTGGAGACAAGTTCAACACCTGGCTAATGTGTTTTGGCATCGTTGGAAGACCGAATATTTGCACTTGCTTCAAAACCGTCACAAATGGCAGACGCCCAGTCCCAATCTCCAAGAAGGAGACCTTGTTCTCTTAAAGGATAAAGAGGCTCATCGTAATGACTGGCCAATGGGACTTATCACCAAGGTCCTACCCAGTGAGGACGGAAAGACTCGTAAGGTAGAAGTTAAGGTGACAAAAGGGGGCTCTACCCGAACCTTCTTCCGCCCGGTCACTGAACTCGTGCTGCTTCTACGAAAGGAGGACATCACATGAACTGAACATGCTCCTGGACGTTGTTCACGGCGGGGAGCATTCCTCCTCATCCCCCAGTTTATTGAATGTTGACATTTTCCATTGGATTGAACCTTTAACATTCCCATTGGATTCTGGGTTGGTGGAAGAGTTTGCATGTTTGCGGCTTCCCCAATCTGAAGATGGGTTTTATATACTTGAACTTATCTTTCGGTGTGATCTACGGGTCAACAACAACGAGTTGGACTTAAAAATCTTTTATGTTTTATTATTGCATGCACGTTTTCTTCCTCTTGTTTTTTTCAGGTTCGAACGACTTCGAAGAATTACGGACATCGTGAAATCCAAGGATTTCAGACGGGGAGTGTCATGTCCCACGACTTGGGAAATCATTCAATGTTTTGCATTGCTTGTGTTCTATCCTTCTTTCTAGGCAGAAGTTTGCTTTTCCCTGTATTTTGTCCCAACTCTCTCACTGTAGTCCTGTGATGTATGTTTGTTCACGCCCTTATTCTCCATTTTGTCATCATCACCATATCTGTATGCATCTTCTACATGTCCTCTGTTGAATATTCCTTTTTACCTGCTACTTTCATCATAATACAAGAGTTTCAGTTAAAGCAACCCTTTTTTCCTGGAGTCTTCTTACATGAGATCGTGGCTGAGTTAAGCTATCTGATAAATCGGTATGAACGTGAGTACAGGTCAATACGGAAGCGCCCAAAAGAAAGGCCTATCCAGGCACCACTGCGTTCTACATATCCATGAGTCAGAATATTTTACTATTCTGACTCATGGATATGTAGAACGCAGTGGTGCCTGGATAGGCCTTTCTTTTGGGCGCTTCCGTATTGACCTGTACTCACGTTCATACCGATTTATCAGATAGCTTAACTCAGCCACGATCTCATGTAAGAAGACTCCAGGAAAAAAGGGTTGCTTTAACTGAAACTCTTGTATTATGATGAAAGTAGCAGGTAAAAAGGAATATTCAACAGAGGACATGTAGAAGATGCATACAGATATGGTGATGATGACAAAATGGAGAATAAGGGCGTGAACAAACATACATCACAGGACTACAGTGAGAGAGTTGGGACAAAATACAGGGAAAAGCAAACTTCTGCCTAGAAAGAAGGATAGAACACAAGCAATGCAAAACATTGAATGATTTCCCAAGTCGTGGGACATGACAAAGATGCAAAACCAGTAAAGTCTCCAATGGAATCCAACTATCTGAAGGAAATAAATAGTGAACATAATCTGTTACCGAATAATGAACCATACAGAAAGGCAATAGGAATATTATTATATCTTGCGACCGTTACAAGGCCAGACATTGCAGCAGCAGTGGAAATTTTGAGCAGGAAGGTGTCAATACCAAACAAAATGGATTGTAATGCAGTGAAGAGGGTAATCCGTTATTTGAAAGGGACCAGCAGTATTAAACTGAAACTACCTGCAAGTGAGAAATGCATTTTAAACGGATATGTTGATGCAGACTGGGCTGGAGATCCAATTGACAGGAAATCTACCAGTGGCTATCTTTTCTTGCACTCAGGCGGACCAATTAGTTTCACTAGTAAGAAACAATCTGTAGTAACACTGTCGTTGACAGAAGCAGAATATGTCGCCGCAGCACATGCCAGTCAAGAAGTTCCATGGTTAAGACAACTGCTAACAGACTTAGGACAACAACTGGGACCAACAAAGATGTATGAGGACAATCAAGGATGTCTAGTTCTTGCTCAGATAACTCTTTCCGAGTTAATCCAAGAACTAAACACACTGATGTAAAGTTTCACTTCTTGAGAGATCACCAGTAACAAGGAATCCTAAATTTTGAGTAGTGCCCAACTGAAGGTATGACAGCAGATATAGGGTTGAGCGACTTTTACTTTTTTGGGGTCGAGTCGGGTTTTGCGAAACCCGACTATCTCAAAAGTCGAGTCGAGTGCAATCGGCCGATTATCGCGAAAAGTCGGAGATCGACGGAAACACGAAACCCAATGCAAGTCAATGGGGAAGCATAGTCGGCAGTGAGTGGGGGCCAGGAAAACACCTACAGTGCCCATTTTAATGGCAAAAACATCCATTCTTGTTTCTGAAGCTTGTCAATCTTAATTAACTTTATAATAATAGTTGTGCATTGGAAATTGGGGGTCATGTGGCTAAAGTTGTGGGGGGTAGGGCTGGTTCAAGTTTTTAGTGGGCCCAGGAAACGTGGACTACGTCACGGCGGTGGAGCAGTGAGAGGTAAGTATTTCAACTTTGCAAGTGCTGTGATCCTGAGCAAGCAGGGGGGGCCCACTCGTTGGCATTGGCACTGGCACAGGGCCCCTCAAAGTACGGCGGTGTGTTTGCACGGCAGGCGCGCCTCCCACCGGCAGCGACACTTCTGCGTACTCTGAGGGGCCCTGTGCCTGTGACGTCGCCAACGAGTATGCCCCCCCACCTGATGAAGGAACCTGCACTTTCATCTGCACCTTCCTCTTTGTCCCTGTGTAAGGTGGTATAGTATGCGGGAAGGGGAACCTGACTTTCAGCAGGGTCAGATTGTGGCTGTGTAGCGTGCAAGGGGAATGTAGTGGTCTGGGTCAATGTACCACAAGACTCATCTAGCACTGGCTGGGCAATGGGCAGGATGAGGATGAAACACAGATATAGGCCCAAATAATAAAGTGGGCTAAATGCAGTTCAAAATTGGTAACAGGACTAACCAGGCGGCATTGCTTTGTTCAGTGGAGTAGAAAACCCAGGAGCGGCAGACACCGTTTTAAGGGCCCAACCACAGTAGTAGGCCCAATGCAGTTTAATATTACAAATAAAGGCCGAAAGCCTGAAGATGGAAGCTCGGGAAAACAAATCAGGAGAAAACCCAGGAGCAGCAGACACCGTTTTAAGGGCCCAACCACACTAGTAGGCCCAATGCAGTTTAATATTACAAATCTAGCCCAAAAGCCTGAAGATTGAAGCTCTGGAAAATAACACAGGACAACACCAAGGTGCGGCAGACACCGTTACTAGGCCCAACCAAAATAGTAGGCCAACTGCAGTGTTATATAAACAACAACTTAATGAGAGCCTGAAGATTGAAGCTCAGCTCTGTACAGTGGAGAACAGAAAGCAGCGGCAGACACCGTTAGTAGGCCCCAACCACACTAGTAGGCCAACAGCAGTGTTATATTAACAACAACTACTTAATGAGAGCCTGAAGATTGAAGCTCAAGAAAACAAAACAGGAGAAAACCCAGGAGCGGCAGACACCGTTAGTAGGGCCCAACCAGACAAGTAGGCCAAATGCAGTTAAATATCTGATACTATAGGCCGAAAGCCTGAAGACTGAAGCTCAGCTTTGTACAGTGAAGGACAACACCAGGGAGCGGCAGACACCGTTAGTAGGCCCCAACCACACATATTAACAACAACTACTTAATGAGAGCCTGAAGATTGAAGCTCAGGCAAGTAAACCTGGAGGACACCTTGGAGGGCTAGACACCGTTAGTAGGCCCCAACCACACATATTAACAACAACTACTTAATGAGAGCCTGAAGATTGAAGCTCAGGCAAGTAAACTTGGAGAACACCTTTGAGGGCCAGACACCATTAGTAGGCCCCAACCACACATATAAACAACAACTACTTAATGAGAGCCTGAAGATTGAAGCTCAGCTTTGTACAGTGGAGGACAACACCAGGGAGCGGCAGACACTGTTAGTAGGCCCCAACCACACATATTAACAACAACTACTTAATGAGAGCCTGAAGATTGAAGCTCAGCTTTGTGCAGTGGAGGACAACTGTAATGGGAGACAGACACAATAAGTAGGCCTAAATAAGTAATTAGGCAAAATGCTGTTCAAAATTGGTAAGTGGAGTACACTTGCAGCATAGCGTGGTTCAGCGGAGGAGGGCATGTGTATTTAGTGGCTCTGACACAAGAAGTAGGCCTAAAATAAAAATGAAGGCTATATTAAGTTCAAAATTGGTAAAAGGAGTACACATGTGGCATAGCTGGGTTCTGTGGTGGAGGACAACTGTTATGACAGGCTTACACAGTTACTAGGCACAAATAAGTAAGTAGGATAAATGCAGTTCACTATTGGTAACAGGAGTACACAGGCGGCATAGCTTTGTTCAGTGGAGGACAACTGCAAGGAGTGGACTGGCTGAGACAGACACACGTAGTAGGCCTACAATGGAAAGTAGGCTCTATGCAGTTTAAAGTAGGTTACAGGGGTACACAGGCAGCATTGGTGTGCTCAGCGGAGGACAATTCGAAGGAGTGACCGCAGACAGACTTAGAAGGCTTAAAATAACAAAATAGGCTCTATGCAGCTTCCATTATGTGGCAGGGGTACACAGGCAGCATTGCTGTGCTCAGCGGAGGACAATTCGAAGGAGGGACTGCAGACAGACGTAGAAGGCCTAAAATAACAAAATAGGCTCTATGCAGCTTCCATTATGTGGCAGGGGTACACAGGCAGCATTGCTGTGCTCTCAGGAGGACAATTCGAAGGAGGGACCGCAGACAGACTTAGAAGGCCTAAAATAACAAAATAGGCTCTATGCAGCTTCCATTATGTGGCAGGGGTACACAGGCAGCATTGCTGTGCTCAGCGGAGGACAATTCGAAGGAGGGACCGCAGACAGTTGTAGAAGGCCTAAAATAACAAAATAGGCTCTATGCAGCTTCCATTATGTGGCAGGGGTACACAGGCAGCATTGCTGTGCTCAGCGGAGGACAATTCGAAGGAGGGACCGCAGACAGACGTAGAAGGCCTAAAATAACAAAATAGGCTCTATGCAGCTTCCATTATGTGGCAGGGGTACACAGGCAGCATTGCTGTGCTCAGCGGAGGACAATTCGAAGGAGGGACCGCAGACAGTAAGTACTCCCAAAAACTAAATAGATGTCAATGTCTCGCCCCCCCCCCAAAAAAAAAGGGGGGGCATACTTTGGTACAGGGTTGGGCTCCTATGCTGACTTCCAGACATTGTAATTTGGCGCAAAGTATTTGCTGTTGTAAAAGTAGGACAGGGCCCCTGCCTATTTTAAATAGCATCATACATGTCAACAAATTGTTATTGTCAGTGCCAAGCATTGAAGGATTTCAGCGCATAGACTAAACAGTGGTGGAGCAACGAGAGATAATTTTGCAAGTGGTAGAGCACTGTTTGAGCTGGGGGGGGCACTCTCTCGTGGCCGGCGGTACAGGACCAGGGCCCCTCATGTTACAACGGTGTGTCTGACGTTGGGTGCGCGCTACCACCGCCAGAGACACTTCATTGTACTATGACGGACCCAGTGGCAGTGCCGTCGACCAAAAATGGGCACACCCACCTCTTCAGACAAACGGCACTCTGATGGGTGCTTGCACCAAGTGGCGAGACCACGGCCCCGTGGGGGGAGTTAGGCCATTTAGGGAGGTGTAAACATGTCGTATGCTGTACAAACAGCAGCTGCAAATTTAGAGATTGGAACAGTCAGTAACACCAGTCCCAAAGCAAGACCTTTTTTCAGGAAAGCTAGGTGTCAGCCGGGAAAGGTGGGGCAAAATAATTAGAAATCCATGAGTGGTTCATTTTAATGAAGGTTAGGTCATCAACATTTTGGGTCGCCAGACCAGTCCTTTTTTCGGTCAGTATTGAACCAGCAGCACTGAATACTCTTTCTGATAGCACACTAGCTGCTGGGCAAACAAGCTCCTGCAATGCATATTCAGCAAATTAAGGCCAGGTGTCTATTTTGGATGCCCAGTAATCAAAGGGGAATGACGGTTGAGGGAGAACATCGATAATGGAGGAAAAATAGTTAGTAACCATACTGGACAAATGTTATCTCCCGTCACTTTGAATTGATGCTGCAGTACCTGTCGTGTCTGCGGTCATTGCGAAATCACTCCACAACCTGGTCAGAAAACCCCTCTGTCCAACGCCACTTCTGATTTGTGAACCTCTAACACCTCTGCCCTGTTGCCCCCTGCAGCTCGTGTGAGAACCATCACCGGCGCTGTGTGCTGGGAATGCCTGAATCAAACGGTCTACAAGAGTAGCTTGTTTGGTTGCGAATATTTGTTCGAGGTTCTCATATGGCATGATATTTTGCAATTTGCCTTTATAGCGAGGATCAAGGAGGCAGGCCAACCAGTAATCGTCATCGGTCATCATTTTTATAATGCGTGGGTCCCTTTTGAGGATACGCAAGGCATAATCCGCCATTTGTGCCAATGTGCCAGTTGTCAAATCTGTGCATGTGCTGGGTTGAGGAGCACTTTCGGGCAAATCGACGTCACTTGTCTCCCTCAAAAAAACAGAACCCGGCCTTGCAACACCAGCAGTTTCTGTTGCCCCCTGAGAAGCCTCCTCATCCAAAAAATACTCATCCCCATCATTCTCCTCGTCCTCCTCCTCCTCTTCGCCCGCCACCTCGCCCTGTTGACTTCCCTGAGCAGACAATGGCTGACTGTCATCTAGGCTTCCCTCGTCCTCGGCTGCAGACGCCTGTTCCTTTATGTGCGTCAAACTTTGCATCAGCAGACGCATTAGGGGGATGCTCATGCTTATTATGGCATTGTCTGCACTAACCAGCCATGTGCATTCCTCAAAACACTGAAGGACTTGACACAGGTCTTGTAGCTTCGACCACTGCACACCTGACAACTCCATGTCTGCTATCCAACTGCCTACCCGTGTATGTGTATCCTCCCACAAATACATAACAGCATGCCTCTGTTCGCACAGTCTCTGAAGCTGTGCAGTGTGGAGTTCCACCTTGTTGCAACGTCGATGATTAGGTGATGCTGTGGAAGTTGCAAAGACCGCTGATGGTTCTGCATACGGCTGGAGTGTACGGGCGAACGGCGGATGTGCGAGCAAAGTCTGCGCACTTTTAGGAGCAGGTCGGGTAACCCCGGATAACTTTTCAGAAAGCACTGCACCACCAGGTTTAAGGTGTGAGCCAGGCAAGGAATGTGTTTCAGTTGTGAAAGGGCTATGGCAGCCATAAAGTTCCTTCCGTTATCACTCACTACCTTGCCTGTCTCAAGATGTACAGTGCCCAGCCATGACTGAGTTTCTTGCTGCAAGAACTCAGACAGAACTTCCGCGGTGTGTCTGTTGTCGCCCAAACACTTCATTGCCAATACTGCCTGCTGACGCTTGCCACTAGCTGTTCCATAATGGGACACCTCGTGTGCAACAGTGGCAGCTGCGGATGGAGTGGTCGTGCGACTGCAGTCTGTGGACGAGCTCTCGCTTCTGCTGGAGGAAGAGGAGGAGGAGGGGGGACGAACGCCTACAGCCAACTGTTTCCTAGACCGTGGGCTAGGAAGAACTGTCCCAATATTGCTGTCCCCTGTGGACCCTGCATCCACCACATTAACCCAGTGTGCCGTGATGGAGACGTAACGCCCCTGGCCATGCCTACTGGTCCATGCATCTGTTGTCAGGTGCACCTTTCTACTCACAGATTGCCTGAGTGCATGGACTATGCGGTCTTTTACATGCTGGTGGAGGGCTGGGATGGCTTTTCTCGAAAAGAAGTGTCGACTGGGTAGCTCGTAGCGTGGTACAGCGTAGTCCATCAGGGCTTTGAAAGCTTCGGTTTCAACTAAATGGTAGGGCATCATCTCTAACGAGATTAGTCTAGCAATGTGGGCATTCAAACCCTGTGTACGTGGATGCGAGGATGAGTACTTCCTTTTCCTAATGAGAGTCTCATGTAGGGTGAGCTGGACTGGAGAGCTGCATAGGGTGGAACTAGCGGGGGTGCGGTGGACATGGCAGACTGAGAGAGTGTTGGTGATGGTATTCTTGCTGTTGCCCTACATACAGTGTTTCCTACCACAAACCTGGTGATTCCCTGACGGCTTTGGCCTTGCGACGAAACTGCCACATTTACTGCAGCTGGTGTGGTAAACGGTGGGCTTACAGTGAGGGAAGGGATGTAGCGTTGCTGACTAGCTTCATTGTGAGAGGGTGCTACAACGTTAAGGGACGTTTTGTAGTTAGTCCAGGCTTGTAAGTGCATGGTGGTTAAATGTCTACGCATGCAGCTTGTATTTAGATTTTTAACATTCTGACCTCTGCTGAAGGTCCTTGAGCATTTCTTACAGATGTCTTTGCACTGATCATTTGGATCTTGGTTAAAAAAATACCAGACTGCACTCTTCCTACTATCGGATACATTTTCAGGCATTGCACACTGAGCTACTTTAACCGGATGGCCACGCTGTCCTACAACTGGTTTTGGTTTTGCCACACGTTTTTGACCAGATACGGGCCTGCCAGATGGAACCTGTTGCGATGTTGATGCCTGCTGCGGCTCCTCCTCCGCTTCAGAGCTACTGCCGCCTGCACCCTGTTCCCCCAATGGCTGCCAATCGGGGTCAACAACTGTGTCATCTATGACCTCCTCTTCTATGTCCTGGGCACCTTCCTCTGGGTCACTGTGTAAGCCGGTGCTATAGCGTTCGTGACGGGGCTTAATAGTGTCATCAGGGTCAGATTCTGGATCAGTACACTGCGAGGGCAATGTTCTGATCTGAGTCAAAGGAACAGCATAATAATCTGGCTGTGGCTGTGCATCTGTGCACTCCATGTCCAATTCATCTTGTAATGGGCATGGCCTGTTAACAATTTCCCTTTCTAACCCAGGAACGGTATGTGTAAATAGCTCCATGAAGTAACCTGTTGCGTCACCTGATGCATCCTTCTCTGTTGTTCTGGGTGAAGAACACAAGGAAACGACTTGTCCCTGACTGGGAACATCCACTGACGACGCACTGCTCTTACATTTGGCACTTTCCGAGGAGGAGGCGAAAGAGCTAGAGGCAGAGTCAGCAATGAAAGCCAAAACTTGTTCCTGCTGCTCCAGCTTTAAAAGCGGTTTTCCTACTCCCAGAAAAGGGAGCCTTCGAGGCCTTGTGTAGCCAGACAATGACGCTGGCTCAAGAACTTGAGACTTAGGTGCTATTTTGCTTTTCCCACTACCACCAGATGCTCCACCACCACCACCACCATCATTACCAGCTGCCAATGACCGCCCATGGCCACGACCTCTTCCACCAGACTTCCTCATTCTTGGAAAAATTAAACCAAACTAACAACCGTTATGTGGTCCTGTACAAGCAGGTAGAAGGTGTACGTAAACTTGTTGTGAATTAAAATCTCCCTTTTTTATGTGTGGGAGAATGCTGGAAAAAATGAGGACCACTGTATTACACTACACAGTTTGATTGGCAGAAAGAGACTGGCAGATATGCCACGAACAGGACTGACGCACGCAGATGCACACACTGGCAATATAAATCTCACTCTTTATATGTGAGAGAATGCAGGGAACAATCAGGCCCACTGGATTACACTACACAGTTTGATTGGCAGAAAGAGGCTGGCATATATGCCACGAACAGGACTGACGCACGCAGATGCACACACTGGCAATAGAAATCTCACTCTTTATGTGTGGGAGAATGCAGGGAACAATCAGGCCCACTGGATTACACTACACAGTTTGATTGGCAGAAAGAGGCTGGCAGATATGCCACGAACAGGACTGATGCACACACTGGCAATAGAAATCTCACTCTTTATGTGTGGGAGAATGCAGGGAACAATCAGGCCCACTGGATTACACTACACAGTTTGATTGGCAGAAAGAGGCTGGCAGATATGCCATGAACAGGACTGACGCACGCAGATGCCCACACTGGCAATAGAAATCTCACTCTTTATGTGTGGGAGAATGCAGGGAACAATCAGACCCACTGGATTACACTACACAGTTTGATTGGCAGAAAGAGGCTGGCAGATATGCCACGAACAGGACTGATGCACACACTGGCAATAGAAATCTCACTCTTTATGTGTGGGAGAATGCAGGGAACAATCAGGCCCACTGGATTACACTACACAGTTTGATTGGCAGAAAGAGGCTGGCAGATATGCCACGAACAGGACTGACGCACGCAGATGCACACACTGGCAATAGAAATCTCACTCTTTATGTGTGGGAGAATGCAGGGAACAATCAGGCCCAGTGGATTACACTACACAGTTTGATTGGCAGAAAGAGGCTGGCAGATATGCCACGAACAGGACTGACGCACGCAGATGCACACACTGGCAATAGAAATCTCACTCTTTATGTGTGGGAGAATGCAGGGAACAATCAGGCCCACTGGATTACACTACACAGTTTGATTGGCAGAAAGAGGATGGCAGATATGCCATGAACAGGACTGACGCACGCAGATGCACACACTGGCAATAGAAATCTCATCTTTATGTGTGGGAGAATGCAGGGAACAATCAGACCCACTGGATTACACTACACAGTTTGGCAGAAAGAGGCTGGCAGATATGCCACGAACAGGACTGATGCACACACTGGCAATAGAAATCTCTCTCTTTATGTGTGGTAGAATGCAGGGAACAATCAGGCCCACTGGATTACACTACACAGTTTGATTGGCAGAAAGAGGCTGGCAGATATGCCACGAACAGGACTGACACACGCAGATACACACACTGGCAATAGAAATCTCACTCTTTATGTGTGGGAGAATGCAGGGAACAATCAGGCCCAGTGGATTACACTACACAGTTTGATTGGCAGAAAGAGGCTGGCAGATATGCCACGAACAGGACTGACACACGCAGATGCACACACCGGCAATAGAAATCTCACTCTTTATGTGTGGGAGAATGCAGGGAACAATCAGGCCCAGTGGATTACACTACACAGTTTGATTGGCAGAAAGAGGCTGGCAGATATGCCACGAACAGGACTGATGCACACACTGGCAATAGAAATCTCACTCTTTATGTGTGGGAGAATGCAGGGAACAATCAGGCCCACTGGATTACACTACACAGTTTGATTGGCAGAAAGAGGCTAGCAGATATGCCACGAACAGGACTGACGCACGCAGATGCACACACTGGCAATAGAAATCTCACTCTTTATGTGTGGGAGAATGCAGGGAACAATCAGGCCCACTGGATTACACTACACAGTTTGATTGGCAGAAAGAGGCTGGCAGATATGCCACGAACAGGTCTGACGCACGCAGATGCACACACTGGCAATAGAAATCTCACTCTTTATGTGTGGGAGAATGCAGGGAACAATCAGGCCCACTGGATTACACTACACAGTTTGATTGGCAGAAAGAGGCTGGCAGATATGCCATGAACAGGACTGACGCACGCAGATGCCCACACTGGCAATAGAAATCTCACTCTTTATGTGTGGGAGAATGCAGGGAACAATCAGGCCCAGTGGATTACACTACACAGTTTGATTGGCAGAAAGAGGCTGGCAGATATGCCACGAACAGGACTGACGCACGCAGATGCACACACTGGCAATAGAAATCTCATCTTTATGTGTGGGAGAATGCAGGGAACAATCAGGCCCAGTGGATTACACTACACAGTTTGATTGGCAGAAAGAGGCTGGCAGATATGCCACGAACAGGACTGATGCACACACTGGCAATAGAAATCTCTCTCTTTATGTGTGGTAGAATGCAGGGAACAATCAGGCCCACTGGATTACACTACACAGTTTGATTGGCAGAAAGAGGCTGGCAGATATGCCACGAACAGGACTGACACACGCAGATGCACACACTGGCAATAGAAATCTCACTCTTTATGTGTGGGAGAATGCAGGGAACAATCAGACCCACTGGATTACACTACACAGTTTGATTGGCAGAAAGAGGCTGGCAGATATGCCACGAACAGGACTGACACACGCAGATGCACACACTGGCAATAGAAATCTCACTCTTTATGTGTGGGAGAATGCAGGGAACAATCAGACCCACTGGATTACACTACACAGTTTGATTGGCAGAAAGACGCTGGCAGATATGCCACGAACAGGACTGACGCACGCAGATGCACACACTGGCAATAGAAATCTCACTCTTTATGTGTGGGAGAATGCAGGGAACAATCAGGCCCACTGGATTACATTACACAGTTTGATTGGCAGAAAGAGGCTGGCTGATATGCTATGAACAGGACTGACGCACGCAGATGCACACACTGGCAATAGAAATCTCACTCTTTATGTGTGGGAGAATGCAGGGAACAATCAGGCCCACTGGATTACACTACACAGTTTGATTGGCAGAAAGAGGCTGGCAGATATGCCACGAACAGGACTGACGCATGCAGATGCACACACTGGCAATAGAAATCTCACTCTTTATGTGTGGGAGAATGCAGGATTTAATCAGGCCCACTATATCACAGTATATTTTCTGTGGCAAAAAATGAACGACAGATACCACAGACAGCACTGGCACAGATTTGCCAAGATTATTCTCCCTTTATTTAATTTTTTTTTTATTTTGATATGGGAGAAAAGTGAATAAATCAGGCCCACTATATCACGGTATATTTCCTGTGGCACAAAATGAATGACAGATACCACAGACAGCACTGGCACAGATGCACAGATTTGGCAAGATTATTCTCCCTTTATTTAATTTTTTTTTTTATATGGGAGGCAAGTGAATAAATCGGGCCCACTATATCACAGTATATTTTCTGTGGCAAAAAATGAATGACAGATACCACAGACAGCACTGGCACAGATTTGCCAAGATTATTCTCCCTTTATTTAATTTTTTTTTTTTTTTGATATGGGAGACAAGTGAATAAATCAGGCCCACTATATCACAGTATATTTCCTGTGGCACAAAATGAATGACAGATACCACAGACAGCACTGGCACAGATGCACAGATTTGGCAAGATTATTCTCCCTTTAATTTTTTTTTTTATATATGGGAGACAAGTGATTTAATCAGGTCCACTATATCACAGTATATTTTCTGTGGCAAAAAATGAATGACAGATACCACAGACAGCACTGGCACAGATTTGCCAAGATTATTCTCCCTTTATTTAAATTTTTTTTTTATATGGGAGACAAGTGAATAAATCAGGCCCACTATATCACAGTATATTTTCTGTGGCAAAAAAATGAATGACAGATACCACAGACAGCACTGGCACAGATTTGCCAAGATTATTCTCCCTTTATTTAATTTTTTTTTTATTTTGATATGGGAGACAAGTGAATAAATCAGGCCCACTATATCACGGTATATTTCCTGTGGCACAAAATGAATGACAGATACCACAGACAGCACTGGCATAGATGCACAGATTTGGCAAGATTATTCTCCCTTTAATTTTTTTTTTTTATATGGGAGACAAGTGAATAAATCGGGCCCACTATATCACAGTATATTTTCTGTGGCAAAAAATGAATGACAGATACCACAGACAGCACTGGCACAGATTTGCCAAGATTATTCTCCCTTTATTTATTTATTTATTTTTTTTGATATGGGAGACAAGTGAATAAATCAGGCCCACTATATCACAGTATATTTCCTGTGGCACAAAATGAATGACAGATACCACAGACAGCACTGGCACAGATGCACTTATTGGCAATATAAATCTCCCTTCTTAGGTGTGGGACAGTGCTGAAAAATACAGGCCCACTGTTTTACACTACACAATTTCAGGGGCTGAAAGTGGCTGGAAGATATAAAAAAAAAAAAGGGACCGTACTACAATTACTATCTCCCTACAATAATCTCTGAAAAGTATGGCAGGCAGCAATAAAAAGGACTGCTGCACACAAAAAATGAGGACAAACAAACAAGATAGCTTTGCAGAAAGGAAGGAGCGACAGGATTTGTGCTTATAAAAAAGCAGTTGGTTTGCACAGCGGCGTACACACAGCAACGCAGCGATCAGGGAGCCTTATAAGCTACAGAGCTGTTGCACAGAAATCTTGCCTCCACTGTCCCTGCAAAGAAAAGGTGGTGTTGGACAGTGGAAATCACTGCAGCACAAGCGGTTTGGGGGTTAATTTACCCTGCCTAACGCTATCCCTGCTTCTGACGAAGCGGCAGCATCCTCTCCCTATGCTCAGATCAGCAGCAGTAACATGGCGGTCGGCGGGAACGCCCCTTTATAGCCCCTGTGACACCGCAGAAAGCAAGCCAATCACTGCCATGCCCTTCTCTAAGATGGTGGGGACCAGGACCTATGTCATCACGCTGCCCACACTCTGCGTGCACCTTCATTGGCTGAGAAATGGCGCTTTAAGCGTACCGCATGGCCGATCCCACACTGGGATCGGGTCGGGTTTCATGAAACCCGACTTTGCCAAAAGTCGGCGACTTATGAAAATGACCGATCCGTTTTGCTCAACCCTAAGCAGATATTTTCACAAAGGCATTGAATGCTGAAAGACATAAGAGAATTATGAAGAAATTAGGATTAACTGAATAAGTCTGTACTGTTGAGAAAGGGTGTTGGCAGATATGCAACAGATACAGACTTATTTGTGCGCAGGAGGAGTTTACACTTTTCTGACAGTAGATGGGGATGTTGTTACTGTTATATGCTTAGTTGAATGTAATTCATATACTTGTTGTTGCACTTTGATTTCACTTTCTCTCTGGTAAAAACAGTTTTTTTTAACTTCCTGTTATGCTTTGTTAAGAAGCTTATGCATGTACCTCATGTTCTGTGTAGATAAAAGTTGAATTACCCCATATAGATCTACTCTCACAAGTGTCTTCTGCGACCAAACTATCCGACAGTCCTGTGGTCTGATGAAATAAAAATTGAACTTTTTGGGCATAATGACCATCGTTACGTTTGGAACAACAAGGGAGAAGCTTGTGGGGTTGTTTTGCTGCAGGAGGGACTGGTGCATTTCATAAAATAGATGGCATCATGACAAAAGAAGATTATGTGGCAATACTGAAGGAACATCTCAAGACATCAGCCAGGAAGTTAAAGCTTGGACAGAAATGAGTCTTCAAAATGGACAATGACCAGAAGCATACTGCCAAAATGGTAGCAAAGTGGCTTAAGGATAAAAAATTCAATGTTTTGGAGTGGCCATGACAAAGCCCTGATCTCAATCCTATTGAAAATTTATGGGCAAAGCTGAAAAGGCAGGTGCAAGCAAGACGACTTACAAACCAGGATCAGTTACACCAGTTTTGTCAGGAGGAATGGACCCAAATTCCAACCAACTATTGTGAGAAGCTTGTGGAAGGATATCCCAAACGTTTGACTCAAGTCATTCAGTTAAAGGGCAATGGAACCAAATACTACTACTGTATGTAAACTTTTGACTTTGCAGTAAGTAATAAAAATGCCTATAACATTCTCTCTCTAATTATTCTGGCATTTGGCAAATATTAATAACACTTGTCTACAAAAAATATTTTCTTTAATCGCAGGTGCCTTTGTACTTTTCTGAATCATCTTTTTGTCCTGATTTAAAAAATGTATATCGTTTTTCTGTAGCACGTATATTTTGGAGCAGTATCATTATTATAAGGTATAGGATATATACTGGCGACATTAAGAAAACAGTAATCTACATATCAGAAAAAAAATGCCTCACCTTACAAAACAGTTTTTATTGAACCAAAATAATTTCACATGCAAAATAGAAATCAAAATTCGAGCAGAAATTAAAAGTGCTCAATATTAGACTGTCATTGATACGATTTTTCAGGGTTGTCCCTATATAACATCCAACAGTAATCTACCATCATTGAGTCATTCCAAAAACCCTGGTAGCGGTGTTCCATTACTTTAATGTCCTGGTAAAACCGTTCACCTTGTTCATAGCTTACATCCCCAAGATTTTGAGGGAAGAAATCTAAATGTGAATGCAAAAAGTGCAAAAATGTGACATCCAAGACAATGGTATGCATTTAGCAGTTCCTCAACACCTTCATATTCTGGAGATTTTTGTTTTCCTAAGAAGTTTTCACAGATCCACTTGAATCTTTTCCAAGATCTCAATTCCTTATCATTTAAAGTTCCTTCAAACACATCATCTCTCATAAGCTCTCTGATCTGAGGACCAACAAATACCCCTTCCTTCAGTTTTGCTAGTGAAATGCTGGAGAATTTCTGTGAAATGTACTGGAATCATTGTGAATTTGTCTTTGCCATGGCTTTCACAAAGTTTTTAATCTATCGCAACTTTATATGTAGTGGAAGAAGAAAAAAATTTGTTGGAGCAACTAAAGGATTATGCTGAACATTGTCTTTACCTGGAGCATAGATGTTTCTCTGTGCCCAATCACTACAAACATAATGCTCTACTGTATTTCTACTGTCCCATAAACACAAGAAGCAACAATATTTTGTGAAACCACTTTGCATTCCCATTAGCAGACCAATCACGTTCGAATCTCCACAGATATTCCATTAATGGTGCTTATATTGTATAGCATCCAAAACAACTGTTAGATTTTCATAACTTTCCTTTAGCTGACATGAATGGGCAATAGGGATTGATGGTTTCATATTTCCATTGTGAAGCAACACTGCTTTCAAACTTCTCTAGGATAAGTCAATAAACAATCGCCAATCTGCAGCAAAATACTATTGATTCAGTTCTTCAAAGAGGCCATTCACATTGTTACAGTACACCATTGGTCTATCAACTGTGAAAAATTGTGTTAAAGTGTTACTTCTGTTTCGGTAATAACACACTTTGACATCATCATGTAGAAGATTCTACTGCTTCAACCTAGATGCAAGAAGTTCAGCTTTGTCTTTTGACAATGAAAGGTCTCTGATGAGATCATTTAATTCATATTGAGTAAAGCATTCTGGCTGCTCGGCTGCTCCATCAGGTACATATTCATCTTGACTTGAGGTCTCCATGTTTTCGCCAGTAGCTTCAGCTTCTACTTCATTTTCAGCCAATCCAGACAATGGAGGTACTGAAACTGGCAAAGTGCCATCCTGTGGAACTGGCCTAAACGCAGATTCAAGTTCAGGGTAATTAATCTTATGTTTGTTCTTTGAGGAAAAGCTCTTCAGTTTTGCAAAACAAAAGTACCAGTCATCACTATGATTTTAGGGTTCTCTACAGATCATGGGAACATAGCCACTTTCCTCATATTCAACCAGTGTCAGGACTCTGAACATTTTTTACCTTTTGTGCATTTCTGCCCTTTTCCAAGATGGCGTCCTTGGTCTCATATGCACTGTGTCTTCCTGCTATAAAACTCCACCCCAGCCTCCAGTCTGTGCTAGAGTATTCTGCCTTGCATCCAGCTCCTGACCTCTGATTACTCGCGGGCTATACACCTGCTCCTGTGAACCTGTGTGGTGATCCTGCTACTCTACTCTGAGTTCCTGCTGCATACACAAGTTTCCAGTAAGCCTCCTTCATCTGCTGCTCGTGTTTACTTCCACCTGCATTTGCTGGACATGTAAGCTGCTGCTGCTTTGCATTAACCTGAGACTATTAACCAGGCCTCCCTAGTTGAGCTAAGATATGATTTGAACTGCCTATAAGCATATCTATCTGTGTCTGGACTAAGACAAGGATTTATTTGTGTCAAGTATCCTCAAGAATAACTGTGCTTCATAGACTTTCTGCTTGATTGCATTTTGCTCTGAAGTTTCCTATAGACTGCTAAGCTGCATTTATTATTTGCACCAAGTGTTGTGGACTTGAGTTTCTCTCTGCACCTGTTTGAATCACCGTGTGATAATATAGATCTTACCACTTATAAAACTGTGTCCTGTAGTTGTCTTGTTCCACGCAAAGAGTCTCGTGAGTTATCCCCTATAATTATTACAACCAGTCACAAAGACCATTTGAACAACTTGAGCATATCACACGAGGGGCCCAGCTTTTGTCTTGATCACCAAGTGGACACTTAACCCCTTCACCCCCGGAGCTTTTTCCGTTTTTCCGTTTTCGTTTTTCGCTCCCCTCCTTCCCAGAGCCATAACTTTTTTATTTTTCCGTCAATTTGGCCATGTGAGGGCTTATTTTTTGCGGGACGAGTTGTACTTTTGAACGACATCATTGGTTTTAGCATGTCGTGTACTAGAAAACGGGAAAAAAATTCCAAGTGCAGTGAAATTGCAAAAAAAGTGCAATCCCACACTTGTTTTTTGCTTGCCTATTTTGCTAGGTTCACTAAATGCTAAAACTGACCTGCCATTATGATTCTCCAGGTCACTACGAGTTCATAGACACCTAACATGACTAGGTTATTTTTCACCTAAGTGGTGAAAAAAAATTCCAAACTTTGCAAAAAACAAAACAAAACAAAATTGCGCCATTTTCCGATACTCGTAGCGTCTCCATTTTTCGTGATCTGGGGTCAGGTGAGGGCTTATTTTTTGCGTGCCGAGCTGGCATTTTTAATGATAGCATTTTGGTGTAGATACGTTCTTTTGATCGCCCGTTATTGCATTTTAATGCAATGTCGTGGCGACCAAAAAAACGTAAATCTGGCGTTTCGAATTTTTTTCTCATTACGCCATTTAGCGATCAGGTTAATGCTTTTTTTTAATTGATAGATCGGGCGATTCTGAACGCGGCGATACCAAATATGTGTAGGTTTTTGGTTTTTTTTATTGATTTATTTTGATTGGGGCGAAAGGGGGGTGATTTAAACTTTTATGTTTTTTTTATTTTTTTCACATTTTTAAAAACTTTTTTTTTTTACTTTTGCCATGCTTCTATAGCCTCCATGGGAGGCTAGAAGCAGGCACAGCCCGATCGGCTCTGCTACATAACAGCGATCATCAGATCGCTGTTATGTAGCTAAAATGCAGGTGTGCTGTGAGCGCCGACCACAGGGGGGCGCTCACAGCCACCGGCAATCAGTAACCATAGAGGTCTCAAGGACCTCTATGGTTACAATGGAGGAGCATCGCCGACCCCCGATCATGTGACAGGGGTCGGCGATGCGCTCATATCCGGCCGCACGGCCGGATGCGGTAGTTAAATGCCGCTGTCTGCGCTTGACAGCGGCATTTAACTAGTTAATAGCGGCGGGTGATCGCGATTTCACCCGCCGCTATTGCGCGCACATGTCAGCTGTAAAAAACAGCTGACATGTCGCGACTTTGATGTGCGCTCACCGCCGGAGCGCACATCAAAGCGGGGGTCCCGACATGTGACGTACTATACCGTCACATGTCGGGAAGGGGTTAAAGTATATCTCGTACATGTTTTTCATATCATGAGTGATTGAACGTACTTGGCCTTTTGGTGTAAAAGAACCACACACATAGCAGAATCTGTTTGTATGATTGATACACTGTTGGGGCATTTTTCTCCTTTAAATCAGATCAAACAGTAGAGTAAGTTCAGTTCATTGGTAGTGACAAACTAAAAAAAAAAATGCGATGAGCCGACCAACTACATGTAGATATTTCCCCAGAGATGACAAAGGCAGCGTGTATTTAGAACTGATTTTACTGGAGGTAATCTGATAGAAAACTATATACAGTTGTGAGGTAAACAAGTCAGCCTATTCCTTACAGATAGATATTTTCAGACAGACAGTTTCTCAGTGTGATATTGGCTTTCAGGTTCTCTCTCTCTGAGGAGACCCTCACTCAGTTACACCTCAGTGGCTGAGCTATTTTCTTCCCTGTGAGGCGACTTGCCCTCAAAGAAATGCAGTGAAAATCCTCTCACAATGGTGGCTGTCCACTGCCTTCCCTTCTATCTCCTTGTGGAAGGGCTCAGATCCCTGTAAAGGCCTGTCTCCTGCCAGATTCTCACATACCAGTCCTTGCTGCCATCACCATCCTTTTCTGACTAACTCAAATCTTACCGCCTCACAACAATTAGCTCCTCCCCATAAAATGTGAATTTCCGTGAATTTCATTGGTTGACTGCACTGTTAACCCTAATGTTCTGTTCGGGTCATAGTGACCCGAACAGACTTTTTGCGGCCCTGTAGATTTTTTCTGTAAGTCTATAAAACTTGAGACTCCTTGACTTTTCCTCATTTGGGGGGACCTACCTATGAGTATTTTTTTTTTTTTTTTTCGTTTACTTTTTGCTACACGCAAAAAGTTACACTTGTGTTCGGGTCATAGTGACCCGACATCGTTTTTTACAGCTGTGAGGCCATATTTTCAGTGAAATAAAGGAGTTATAACCTCAGTTGGGTCTATTCATTGCATCTACTATTGTATATCAATTGATTTATTTCCTAAATTATTTCAATGGGGTCGTACACGCGCTCTACCGGGGGTACGCATTGAGATCTGCGCACCATAAAAATGGCTTTATATTGATTATTTTTGGTTCGCAGTCTATTCTAAAATGTAGAGTGCATCCGGAGAGATCACTAGGTGTGCACTACACGTGTATATTATGCGCAGAACGGACTGCTCAGAACGCGCTGTCTAAGAGGTTTTTTTTTGTAAAGCTGAGCTGTAAAGTCTTGCAAATAATTTTTTTTGCTAAGTAAGTCTGTCTTCCTGGCTTATCTGCTTGTTTTCAGAAGGGTTCTTATCTTCTCTGCTCTTATCAGTACACGTTTTGTTTTCTGTTTTTTACAAAATATGTGTAGTTTTCTATTTTCGTTTTGCTCATTGATCTGTTTTTTCAGAATAAAAACAAAAAAAAAGATTTCTAGTTCATTTTTCTTTTTTTTTACTACCAAACATGTTCACAAACAGTCTAGTAAGCAAAAAGTATTAAAAAAATGGAGTTAGAGTGTCTAAAATCAAGGTTTAATAAGCCGGGTCATAGTGACCCGGAACACTACAAGTGTATAGTAAATGCGAACAAAACAGCAGGGTTAATGCTCCTTCCCATATAACTCTCTAAAACCTTTACTAATTTTGTACCCTGAAAGAAAATTCACAATTAAGTAAGACAAGCAAAGAAGTGGAAATAACATAGGAAATACCACATACATTGAAAATGCAGAAATAACAAAAATACTTATATCTCAGAAACTTTATGTGATAGAGCAAAACTAAGCTTATTTTCGGAATCAGCACATCAAATTCCATAAAACAGACATAATTCCTTTGCTGATGATTTTTTTGTGTTGACCAGTTTAATTATGGTAATCCTAATTGACCTAAAACAGGAAAGGTTTATACTGATTTAATGTCAGATATAGCGTAAAACATGCATATGTGTCTTTTTATATAATGTATGTAAACTTATGGTTTCAACTATAAATTAAAAATATTGTGAAACCTTTTCTTAATACTTTAAGGGCAAAACTGCAATCACAAACGTCTCTTCTACAAGGCATGCTTATATTATTGTTGTCATATAGTATTGTGGTTTTGTCCCAATGTGATGGAAGATGGAAGATGGAAGATGGAAGATGGTGAATAGCGCAGTAAAGAACGAAGACACAGGTTTGCAGTCTCTTTACCTAGTTTACTGAAGACTTCAGGCAGCCACAGTCCAGGGTACCAGATCACAGGATAGGTAGAGTCCGGCCGTCTTGGAAGAGAATCCAGAGTTCCCCTTTACCAGGTGGAGTTAAAAGCCTTCCTATTGCATGGTGGTGTTGCAGTCCCTTACTGCCTATGGCTTCTGATAAGGTCCTCACAGTTCTTCTCTGTCCCTCATATAGAATAGGACACAAACCCGTATGGCAGGTGATTCGAGCCTTTTTACAGGGACTCTGTCATGCGCCGGGCTCTATGCATCACTGTGCCTCCTGGGTATTGAGGTGGACAGGTAACTTGCAGTTCAGCTGTCCTGCCAGTCTCTGCTGTAAGCCTTAGAGTCCCTTAAAACCTTGGTGTTCTGGCTACCGATGATCTGCGCTTCAGAGGGAGGCAGCTCATTCGCAGCTGGTCTCCCCTGATATCACTCTCCTGTGCTTCACTCTCCTGCATGCTCACTGAACGATGTTCCTTCATTCTGTATGTCTCTTTCTCCAGGGGTTGTAGTACCTCAGACTACAGAGCCCCTTCAGACCTTCTCACACTATGTCGGTCTGCTCTCTCCTCTGCCTCTCTGACAGGAACTCCCTCACTTTCCCTCCAAACCACAATATATGTAGGGGAGTCACCTAGGAATAGGATCAAAAGCTCCCCCTTATGGCCTGGAGTGTGAACATGTTGTGTGCATTGTGATTACCTGATAAAGAGATATCCTTCATTGCTTCCAAGCGTGACATCCCTCTCCCCATGAGGAAAGCAATGCCACTGTGACGACCAGGACCCTGGGGCGCCACAGATGCATTTCAAGGTGCCACAAACTTCTTCATCAGGACAAAAAACTACAACCTTACAACACAGTGCGGTTACATTTATAGTGGTAGAAGTTCAAATGTTGGCGTCAAATAGATACATGATGGACACCAACATTTGAACTTCTATAAATGTAACCGGACTATGTTATAAGGCTATGATTTTTTGTCCTGATGAAGGCATCTGTTCCACTTCGAAACGTGTTGACTGAATAAAGAAGAAACGCTAATACCTCCTGTCCGTACTTGGATATATTATAAGGAAATATCAGCAACATAGATTATCCATTAATCCTCCTTATCTGTGTTTTCTTGGTCTGATGACTCCTTAGACCTGCAGCAGCTGAATTGACATGTCTTTGGAATGTTGTGTATACACAACCAAGACCCTATTGTGCTGTTTTTCTCCTCCTATTTCCTCCTTATATATGTCATCATATTGTCAACATTTCTTTTTTTTAACTTTTGACAGAAGCCTTATTCTAAGCCTAACCCTAACGGCAAAGGATAAAGGAAATATAAATTTAAAACTAAAACAATGTAATCTGAATAGGGGGATGACACAGGAGGGCATGATCAAGGGGGTGCAAAGCAAGGTACACCCCTCATGCTGCCATATTTAGTAAGTATTGGGTATATTGATCACCGTGATAGTGACTCTGGGAGAGCCATTCACTTATTCCTGATCACTGTTTTAAAATGGTGATGAGAGAATAAGGCCACTTAGCGGCCACTGTTTTTATGCCTATTGGAGGTCGTCAAGGGGGTTAAAACACCATTTACATTTCTGTGTTGCATTTAAATAGGGAAAGCAACTGTGATCTAAAGTGCAACTGGATCATATAGTTTTATTTATGATCATTCCACCAATGCATAAAGAATTAGACTTGTCATCCATAGTACTAGTGCGCTAATCAGGATCTGATTACTGGGACCTCCCTCCCATGTCAGGATGATGACCATTTGTGATTCAATACATTCCCAGGTGTCTGAAAATATATGTATTGTGGTTAAGTCTTTATATATCTACTGGAATAGTCAATTATGTGAATATGCAAAGTACTTTGGAGCTTCACATGTGCTATAAAGAATAGTAAAAACAAAAAAGAAAGGACAGGAGTCTAGAATGTGAATATATAGAGAAGGAAAAGAAAAAAGAACAAGGAGAAAAGAAGAAAAGATGTAAGAAAGAATGGTAATAGGAAAAAGTGAAAAAAGAAGGGAACTATGTGGAAAAAATGAGAGGACAAATAGCAAAAGATGATAAGGAATTATTAAAAAGGGGAGAAGAAAAGAATTTATAATAACAAAAAAAGAAAAGGAAGAAAAAAAGAGAAAAAGAAGAAAGAAAAAATATAAGGCTACTTTCACACTAGCGACGTGCAGTGCACGACGGTTGCGACGTGTGGCATTGCGTTGCACTGGGTCGCTAATGCTAGTGTATGGAGAAAAAACGCATCCTGTAAGAACTTTTGCAGGATGCGTTTTTTCTTCAAAACGACGCATAGCGAGGTGCAGTGCACGACGCTAGTGTGAAAGTAGCCTAAAAGACACAGTAAAAAATGCAAAAAAAGGAAAAAATGGAAGCTAAAATAAATTATACATGTGGAGATCACAAAAACATATGCCGTTTTCTTTAAATTGTTACAGAAAATGAAGTATTTCTCCCAGAAAATTATTGCAATTACACATGTTTTGCTATACACATGTTTATTTCCCTTCTATGTATTGGAAGAACATAAAGAAAACATGGAAAAAAAAGGCAAATAGGACATAATTTCACACAAACCCCTAAAAGTGGGCTGGACAAAATTGTCATTCTCAACTTAATATTTGGTTGCGCACCCTTTGGAATAAATAACTGCAATCAGTCGCTTCCTATAACCATTAACAAGCTTCTTAAACCTCTCAACTGGAGTTTTGGACCACTCTTCTTTTGCAATCTTCTCCAGGTCTCTCATATTTGAAAGGTAACTTCTCCCAACAGCAATTTTAAGATCTCTCCACAGATGTTCAATGGAATTTAGATCCGGACTCATTGCTGGCCACTTCAGAACTCTCCAGTGCATTATCCATCCATTTCTGGTTGCTTCTTGAAGTATGTTTGGGTTCATTGTCTCACTAGAAGACCCATAAGATCGACCCACAAATGAATGCAAGGTCTGCTGGGAATCTCCAATGGTTGGAGAGACCCTGACAGATGAGAATGAGCGGTCTTAGGACGCGCACAGATATTGCAGGGGGTCGCATACTCCCGAACATCCTTATGAGCACCTGGCCACCAAAATCGCCGAGTAAGTAGATCCGCGGTGGCCTTAGTCCCAGGATGTGCAGCCAATACCATATCATGATGTTCACTGAGACAGAGATTAACTGGAAAAAACAGTTTACCAAGTGGACAGGTAGCAGGGGCGTCCCCCTAAGCGTCAACAACCTCTCTTTCCAGATTGGAGCATATAGACGCCATCACTACCCCTTTTTGAAGAATAGGAAATGGTTTGCACTTATCTCCTCCCCCAGGAAACCAACAGAACAAGGTGTCTGCCTTAACATTTTTGTTCCCCAGACTAAAAGCTGGTGACAGTCTCTTTGAAAAGTAAGTACATGGTTGCCATTTACTAGGAGACACACCTTGCAATAATACAGCCTCTACTCCTACCTCAGATGCATCGACCACAATGAAGGGCTGAGAGATGTCAGGCTGTATAAGGATCGACGCAGAAGCAAATCACCTTTTCAACGTGTCAAATGCCTCCCTGGCAGGACTAGACCAGTTGAAGAAGTCCGTCCCCTTCTTGGTCATATCTGTAAAAGGTTTTGCTACTACCGAAAAGTTATTTATAAATTTACGGTAGTAGTTGGCGGAACCCAAAAATCTTTGTAATGCCTTCAAATCCTCTGGACGATCCCAATTCAATACCGCTGGATCCATGCGAAAACTAGTGGCAAACAATACATATCCAAAGAAACTGATCTCCTCAACCAAGAACATACACTTTTCAGGTTTGACATTCAATTTATTGTTGCGGAGTATGTGTAAGACCTGCCTGACATGTCCCTGGTATGACTCAAGGTCAGGTGAATAAATAAGAATATCATCCAGGTAGATAACGAACCTGCCTACCAGTTGACTAAATATGTAATTAATAAAATGCTGAAGGATGGTGGGCGCGTTCGTCAGCCCAAAAGGTATCACCAGATTCTCATACTGTAGTGTTCTTCAGGCGTATTGAAAGCAGTCTTCCAATCAACCTCCTATTTAATGCGGATGAGGTTATACTCTACCAGAGGTCCATCTTAAAGAACGTTTTTACCCCTACAATTTGGTTAAAGAGGTCAGGGATAAAGGGAAGCGGATACAGATCACAGACAATGATCACATTGAGTTACATGAAAACCAAGTAAGGACATAACCCCCATCTTTTTTCTTAACAAAAAAGAACCACGCAGCAATGGGAGATGAGGACGGTATGATATGACCCTTAACCAGAATTTCCGTAATGTAGTCCTTCATGGCCTTCCTCTTTGGACCTAAGATGTTATAGAGTCTACTCTTAGGCACCTTGACACAAGAAACCATATTGATGGCACAATCATAAGGATGATAGGGAGAAAGTTCTTGGCTCCCCTGCTCAGAAAACACATCCCCAAAGTCTGACAGTTAATTGGGCATGGGCTGGGTGTCCACCCCAGCCAACCAGGTACCCAAGCAGTGTCCTTGACAGTATGTACTCCTTTTAGCCACTTCCTATGTCTGCCAATCAATTACCGGATTGTTCAGGGTGAGCCGAGGAAGTCCCAGTACCACAGGTGAGGGCAGGCCCTCTTGCATGTAGCAGTTTCACACCTCAGTGTGTATGGCCTCCACCTGTAGATGCAAATCTCGGACCACCTGCGTAAAGTGCCCCTGTGGCGGAGTCGATAGCAATAATGGGTATGGGTCTGGACAATATGTGTGGGATGAGGCCTTGGTCCCAGATGAACCTAGCAAATTAAACCCCACCCCACTGTCCAGGAAGGCAGAAACGTCCACCTTATTTCCATCCACATGTAATGTAGCTGGTAAGAAAAATTGTGTCCTACCCACCGAGGTAATAAGTACACGCGGGTTGCCAACCTCCCCGTAACCCGGGCCCCTAGTTTTCCTGCAGTTTGTTTAAATAGAGGTCAGGAAGGACATGTGCTCACAAAATGGCCCTTTTTACCGCAACAGAAACACAAGCCCCCCTTACACTGGACTACAGACAATTTTCCAGAATGAGACGCCTCACCTATCTGCATGAGTTCCTCAGTTGGTTCAGTACTGACCACCCTCGACCTCGTACCTCCCACCCATCCTTTTACCATCTGGATTGAATGTGAGTCAGATGGAAGATAAAACACCCATGCTCGTGGGTCCCCCTGGAGGAGCGAGATAACTATCCCCACACGTTGCTCCTCTGTACCTGAGGATACCGGAAGCAACCTGAAATAAAGTTTACAGGCCTCACAGAACACAACAAACTTGTCACGCCCCCAGAGAACCTGTCCGGTAATGCGACCTTGGGCTCCACAATGGTTTGCCTGGAGGGTGAGATGCCCACACCAGATGTGACAGGGTGCTGTGAAACCACCGTGCGCAAATCCACCACCTCTCAACTGAACTGCTGCGATTGCCCTGTCAGTGCTGAGATTCGATCCATCACAGATCAGAAAAAATTATTGCGGTCAGAGTTAATGTCACGAAGCAGCTGTCGAGAGACCTGGGACCAGAGGCTCATTTCCAGGCCCTAACACTAGGGGCACCCTAACTTGCCCTGTTCTCCGGGATACTTCAGATGGTGAATACATCGGGGCCTCTGCCCTTGCCTTATCTCTTAAGTTAGCCCTTCATCTGTCCCCAGGGAAGAGGAGGCGCTACTGTGCACCACAGTACACCAACCCAACAAACAGGGCAACAAAGACAAGGAGAAACTGAAAAATGCACATGGAGCACCCCCCAGGGCTTGGGGAACTCGGTACCGGACCCTTCGGTTCTCGATGGGGATGTCACAGTGGCTGACCCGGTCAGTGGCCTTAGGGACGTCCGTGGTAAAAGGGGAAGTGTTAATGACGCCACCTGTGGTATTCGGTCAGGGTGACCGATGCTGCTAGGGGTCCGCGGGGTTGATGGAGTGGCAGCTAGATGGTATACCTTCCCACAGGTGAAGTATGTCCCCAGGGCTTCCCAGATGGGTAGGTGGTGATAGTGGACGATGTAAGGAGCAATGAATAGCGAGGACACAAGGTTGCAGTCTCTTTACCTTTTACTGAAGACTTCAGCATCCACAGCCCAGAGCACCAATCACAGGGCAGGCAGTGTCCGGCTGGTCCGAAGGCAAATCCAGAGCTCTCTTAAACAGGTGGAAATCAGTAGCCTTCCTACTAGCGCCTGTGTGTTGTAGTACCTCCCGGCTGAGCACCACAGGATAGTCCTCACAACCTTTGTAGATCTTCTAGATGTTATTTCTTCCTCTCTGTCCCCCAGATGGTATGGATAGGACAAACCCGTTTGACTGGGATGGCCTGAGGCTTGTTTATAGGGACCCTAGAGACGCCCTGACCCCCAAAATTTGCCACTGTGTCTTCTTAGGTTTTAAGGTCGGGCAGCCAACTTGGAATTGACAGTCCTGCCGGTCTTTGAAGTAATGCGTAGAGTCAATTACTCCCTCGGTGTTCCAGCCACCGGCTACACGCCTCAGAAGGAGGCAGCCTCTTACAGGACAAAACTCCTCCTGGTGTTGTCTCCTTGTGCTGTGACTTCGTTTCTCACTCCCTGCAACACAATTCCTTCCTTGTCCTTCCTTAGGATGCTGCCGCACGTGGGGCAGGCGCAGCTCCGTATCTTTCTGTCTCGTGCTAGGCCTCTGTCAGGATCCCACCCCTGGCAGGGACCCTCTGTCTGCAGCTCAGATGTTCCTCCTTTCCCCCTGTCTGCCTGACAGGTCTTGCCTGGGCTGAGCCCAATCAGCTTCTGCCTAACTTCCTATCCAACCCAGCAATTTTACCCTTCTGTGAGGAGTGTCCTAATAGATAGAAACAAGGCTCCCCCTGGTGGACTGGAGTGTGAAGTGTGGTATCTGTTTTGTGATACCTGGAAAGATGAACTCCTTTAGTACCATCAGACATAATATCACTCCCCCTGGTGGAAGAGTGACATTACTGCAACGACCAGGACTCTGGGGCGCTGCACACACACAAAATTTTCGCCTACATATACAGAGAAATCTACCAGGGTGTGAAGAAAGGGGAAGAAAGCAAATTAGGGAAGGATAAGGGATTATCAAGCATACAAACCAAACAACAGTTGCTTATAACTCCTTCAGCACTCTTTCTCATATCAACTTCTCTCCCTCCTTTTGACAGCAGCAAGAGCTAATTCTGACAAGGACTTGGTAATAGAGCCCAAGGAAAAGGAGTGTCTAACCGAGCACAACTGAACACAGGGATTTCCAATGTGGCCGATTAATTCCTGTTCTGCTGGAATAAATAAACACGTTTAATAAACCAGAGAAGTGCTTCTTCTCAGTGGTGGAGTAGGAGCAACCAGACGCTGCGGTCTTCTGGCTCCGCTCCATTGTGGAAACCCAGTGACAACTACATTGTGACCCAAAATCCTTTGGTAATCTTTATATTTCATGATGCCTTTCACACAGTCAAGGTACTTAGTGCCAGAGGTAGCAAAACAACCCCAAAACATCTTTGAACATCCACCATATTTGTCTTTAGGTACTATGTTCCTTTCTTTGTAACCCTCATTCCATTTTCTGTAAACAGTAGAATGATGTGCTTTGCTAAAATCCTTTATCTTGGTCTCATCTGTCCACAATACATTTTCTCAGAAGGATTTTGGCTTACTTATTTACATTTTAGAAAGCTGCAGTCTAGCTTTTTATGCCTCTGTGTCAGCAGTGCCATCTCCCTGGGTCTCCTGCCATAGCGTTTCATTTAATTCAAATGTCGACAGATAGTTCACGCTGACAATGATGAACCCTTAGGCCATATGCACACGTTCAGTATTTTTCGTGTTTTTTTCGCGTTTTTTCGCTATAAAAACGTGAAAAAAACCCTAACATATGCCTCCCATTATTTTCAGTGTATTCCGCATTTTTTGTGCAAATGTAGCCTTTTTTTCCGCGAAAAAATCACATCGCGGAAAAAAAAGCAACATGTTCATTAAAATGCGGAATTGCAGGGGATTCCGCACACCTAGGAGTGCGTTGATCTGCTTACTTCCCGCACGGGGCTGTGCACACCATGCGGGAAGTAAGCAGATTATGTGCGGTTGGTACCTAGGGTGGAGGAGAGGAGACTCTCCTCCACGGACTGGGCACCATATAATTGGTAAAAAAAATAAAAATAAAAAATAGTCCTATACTCACCTTCGATGTCTTCCCGCCTCTCCGCTGTATGCTGCCGCTTCGGTTTCTAAAGCTGGTGTGCGGTGAAGGACCTGCAATGACGTCACTGTCTTGTGATTGGTCGAGACCGGTCATGTGACCGCTCACGTGACCACGACGTCATGGAAGGTCCTGAACCACAACGGCATCTATAGGAACGGACGCCTGCAGGTGAGTATAACCATTTTTTTTTATTTTTTTTATTATTTTTAAACATTCTATCTTTTACTATAGATGCTGCATAGGCAGCATCTATAGTAAAAAGATGGTCACACTTGTCAAACGCTATGTTTGACAAGTGTGACCAACCTGTCAGTCAGTTTTCCAAGCGATGCTACAGATCGCTTGGAAAACTTTAGCATTCTGCAAGCTAATTACGCTTGCAGAATGCTAAAAAAACGGAAAAAAAACGCAAAAAAAAAAATGTGGATTTCTTGCAGAAAATTTCCGGTTTTCTTCAGGAAATTTCTGCAAGAAATCCGGATGTGTGCACATACCCTTAGCGTGCAGGACAGCTTGAATTTCTTTGGATCTTGACTGGGGCTGCTTATCCACCACCCAGACTATATTGTGTTGCAACCTTTCATCATTTTTTCTCTGCTGTCCATGTCTAGAGAGATTAGCTACAGTGCCATGGGTTGTAAACTTCCTGATTATGTTGCACACCGTAGACAAAGGAGCATCAAGATCTCTGAAAATGGACTTGTAACCTTGAGATTGTTCATATTTTTTGACAATTTTGGTTCTCAAGTTCTCAGACAGTTCTCTTCTCCTCTTTCTGTTCTCCATGCTTAGTGTGGCATACACATTGTTAAGGCTAGCGGAACGCACCGATTAAATATAGATGTTATTATTGGTGCGTTCGCAGCCCGGGGTCCACCGTGCAGGAGGAACCTGCTGCTAGCAAATGACGGCACTATATGGCGGTTTAAGCAAACTCTGTTACTTCACAGAGTCGCACGGAAACAAGACGCTGTGCCCTGTTAACCCCACAGGAGTTCACAGTTAACTGCCGAGCAGAAGGCAGTCTGTGGTCACGCAAACATACAATCTCCTCACCGGAGGAGCCGGTATTCTAGGGGCTTATTTCAGCCGGGGCCCTAAATCCACGCACACAATCTCCTCGCCGGAGATGCCGGCATTCTAGGGGCTTATTTCAGCCGAGTCCCTGAACACACACATAAATGTGACCACACTGGCGCATGCACATAACAGATTTGATACTAGCACATGGCCGTGCGGCCATGCGAGCCTTATACAGCTGCAGCAAGTAAAAGACCTTCCTAGAAGGACCAATGAGAGACTGCCATACCTGAGCATGTGACCCTAGATCTCCACTGAGAGATCTTGCCCTGGGCATGCTCAGTGTGTGCAAAGCAGGACTTAGTCCTAGCACCTACAGGACCTTCCTGAAAGGACCAATGGACTTAGCTGCAGTATCTGACCATGTGACCCTCGATCTCCACTGAGAGATCTTACTCAGGGCATGCTCAGAACGAGAAAATCAGGACTTAGTCCCAGAAGTTTCTGCTCGCCGCTGCCCAGCACTGACTTCAATGGCAGAAGCAGGAAAAGCAGCAGTAACTCTTTGTACAGAGTGGGACTGAGCAAGACGCTGGGACTGACGTCCCCGCTGAGCCGGCTCCACTGCGGCAGGGGAAGAATGGGAGACCGCAGCGGAGAAGGCCCAAGATTCCCCCTGTGCAGAGGCGGGAACTCGACCCCTAACATGGCCCCCCCTCCTTGGGCCTCGCCACGCTCAAAGGCAGCAATGAGCTGCGGAGCCCGAATGTGCTCAACAGGCTCCCAGGACCTATCCTCAGGACCGTAACCCTTCCAGTCCACCAAATAAAACTTTTTGCCACGTACCACCTTGCACCCCAGAATAGCATTCACCTCGAAATCGTCCATAGATGAACCCGATGTCCCGGCAGATGACTCAGAAAACCAGGACATGTATACGGGCTTAAGGAGGGACACATGAAAGGTGTCGGTGATACCTAGGTGTGGAGGAAGAGCTAGACGGTAGATGACAGGATTAACCTGTTCAAGGACCTTGAAGGGACCCAAGTAGTGAGGTGCAAATTTAGTGGACTCAACTCGCAGCCTGATGTTACGGGCGGAGAGCCACACTAAGTCGCCAGGAGCAAAGATCGGAGCGGGGCGCCAATGTGCATCAGCGGTGGACCTCATTCTCTCCTTGGAGGCCCGGATGGCATCCTGAGTGCGGTCCCAAATGTCCAGTGCCTCCACAGCCCAGTCTGCCACCCTGGAGTCAGCAGAAGACATGGGCATAGGCACAGGAACCCGCGGATGTTGACCGTAATTAAGACGGAATGGAGTCTGACCAGTGGAGTCGGCTACGGCGTTGTTAAGCGCAAACTCCGCCCACAGTAGCAAGGATGCCCAGTCATCCTGCCTAGCAGAAACAAAATGTCGCAGATATGGGACCAGAGTCTGGTTGGCCCTCTCTACCAACCCATTCGTCTCGGGATGATATGCTGAAGAGAGATTCAACTCAATGCTGAGTAGACGACAAAGCTCTCTCCAGAACCGAGACGCAAACTGGGGACCCCGGTCACTGGCAATTTTGTCCGGCATACCGTGTAGGCGAAAGACATGTTTAGTAAACAACACTGCCAGAGCCCATGCAGAAGGTAGCCGTGGAAGAGGCACCAAATGCACCATTTTGCAAAAATGGTCGGTGATCACCCAAATAAATAATGGTGCAGCCACGGGACTTGGGTAAGCCCACCACAAAGTCTATCCCGACCATCTCCCAGGGCCTCGTATAAGAGAAATAGGAGTTTGAAGGATAAGTTGGTGGCCTCTGATGTGGGCAGTTCAAGGAAAGATCCACAGACTACCTTTAGTCGTCCGAGCATGGGTAATTTCCCATGTCTCGGGTGTGCAAGCTGTAATAATCTTCTGAAGGGGGCATTTTTTCATCACCCCCATACTGGGAAGAAATATGCTATACGCAAACGATATACTTGCACAAGTAGTTTTGTGGTCTATGTCTTGAGCTGCCCTTGTGGCCTCTACTATGTAGGGGAGACCACGATGGAGGTTAGAGCGAGAATTTCTAAACACAAAAGTACGATAAGAAAAAAACTCATTGACCTCCCGGTACCCCGACATTTTCATGACTTGGGACACTCAATCAATCAACTCAGGTATCGTGTTATTGACGATGTACCAATACTCAGACGTGGGGGGGATCGGATTTCTTTGCTTAAAAGGAAAGAGCTGAAGTGGATATATGAATTGGATACGCTCTCTCCCAGGGGTTTGAATATCGATTATCCACAAAGTTGTCTTCTATAAACGCTCTATTGTTCGACTGTAGTGTCTCGTCGGTGTAATTTTGTTTTTAACTTCTGTTATATAGTGTTTTATGATACTCATTGTAATAGCCCCCTTATTATGAAATTACCCTCCGTTGGGGATATTGTGCAATCGATTTTTCCATGGATAACTCTATATAGAGATAATGATATTATGGATGGTTTATGGTTAATTAAATATATGTATATGTATCTCCATTGGAATATATTTATGCACTATAGCTTTATGGTAGCGTATATCCCTTGTTAAGCCTTCATTTATTGCATAGATTTCTATTTATGGATGCTGGTTTTTTCCCCGCATGTGTGATTTCTCATTTCAGGTCCAATAGATATGGTTGAGTTTTGGTCCCTGCCTATGGACCTGAGATGGTGAAATAGTGTGAAGTTCCTCGATTATGAGTTAGATTAATTTCTGTACACAACCGGGATCTTGAGATACCAGTGGAGGGGTTTTCCATGTGATATGCGCCGTTGCGCAGTGTTTTGTGACGCTAGAATGGACGCTGGACATGCGCCGCTGCGCTGGGTTTTCCGACGCTGGAAGGGTGTGGAATCCTGGGGTGTGTCTTGCGCACAGAGAAATGAAGGGAAGATGACGTCACGGACATGCGCATCAAAGAGCGACTGTTTGGGAGATCTTACCAGCAGATTAGTATGGAGACGAGCGATGCATGCCGGTTCTATGACGTCTGTCTGCTGTGCGTGAATCCTATGGATGCGATTGGACCAGCGGTGTTATGGACATGCCCCGTTACCATGACAGGGGCTGATGCATTACATGGATTGGTGTGATCGCCGGTATATACGAATAGAATGTGGAGAGTTTATATTTGGCTTTTTTGGGGATATTTTGCATTAAAAGAACGATCAGGGAGGGTTTAACTCTGCGGGTGGTGATTATATGTGGTGGGCTATATATGGGTTACAATTTTTAACTGTATTGATATGGTTTTGGGGTAATTTATATTTGTCTGTTTGTATTGAACCGTCCTATTGGCTGTGAGTCAATTGTTGGGGCGGGACTATTGATATATAATGGTGGTTGGAATGCTTTTATGTCATGCTTGAAAAAGGTCTACGGACCGAAACGTTGCAGGAGGTGGAATAAAACGTGATTTTTTCTTCACAACTGCTGTGGTGCTGTCCCTCTTTTATATTGGACATCTCCCAGGGCCTGTCTGCCACCGGCATGGGATAAAGTAAGCCAGCTGGCCGTTGTTGAGGAGACTTATTTTTGGCACAGGAGACACATGCCCGAATATAGTCTCCGATGTCACGGGCCATATGCGGCCACCAGTACGTCCTCACCAGAAGCTCAGATGTCCTTTTGGTCCCAAAGTGTCCACCCACCCTGGATGAGTGAGCCCAAGAGAGAACCTCTGGTCGCAAATTTGCTGGCACGAAAGTCTTACCCGGGGGCACAGACTCTAGCGAAACCGGAGCCATGGTCCTCAGACTCTCAGAAGGGACAATAAGCCGAGGTTCCTCCTCCTCCGCTGATGACACTATGGAGCGGGAGAGAGCATTGGCACGAATGTTCTTCTCCCCGGAGAGAAAATGGAGGGTGAAATGGAAGCGGGAGAAGAACAGGGACCATCTGGCCTGGCGAGAATTTAGCCGCTGGACAGTCTGAATATAGACCAAGTTTTTGTGGTCGGTGAAAACTTGGAAGGGAAAATGAGCCCCCTCAAAGAGATGTCTCCACTCCGAGAAGGCCAACTTCATAGCTAGCAACTCCCTGTCCCCGATGGAATAATTCCTCTCCGCCGGTGTGAAGGTCTTAGAGAAAAAGAAGCAGGGATGCTTCCGACCTTGAGCATCCTTTTGGAATAGGACTGCTCCAGCACCGACAGACGAGGCATCCACCTCCATTATGAAAGGTTTATCTACATCAGGGCGATGTAGAATGGGAGCACTAGCAAAGTGGGACTTAATAGAGAGGAAGGCCTTGGAGACCTCTTCTGACCACAACTTGGGATTTGCTCCCTTTTTGGTGAGGGCAACCAAAGGAGCTACCAAAGTTGAGAAGTGGGGAATGAACTGGCGATAGTAATTAATGAACCCCATAAAGCGCTGCACCGCTTTGAGAGAATGGGGTTCTTGCCAGTCCATCACAGCCTGTAGCTTTGCAGGATCCATAGCCAATCCTTGGGCCGAGATGATATAGCCCAGGAAAGGCAAAGACTCCTGCTCAAACACACACTTCTCCAACTTGGCATAGAGGGAATTTGCCCATAGGAGGTTGAAGACTTTGCACACATCTCTCCGGTGGGAGTCTATATCTGGAGAGTAAATGAGAATATCATCCAGGTAGACTACAACCGAGGTGGAGAGCATATCCCGGAAGATATCGTTTACAAAGTCTTGGAAAACGGCGGGGGCATTAAAAAGCCCAAAGGGCATCACCAGATATTCATAGTGCCCATCCCTGGTGTTAAAAGCCGTCTTCCATTCGTCCCCCCACGGATGCGAATCAGGTTGTAAGCACCCCGCAGATCTAATTTAGTAAACACTCTTGCTCCCCGAAGCCTGTCAAAAAGCTCAGATATCAGGGGCAGAGGGTACCTGTTCTTAATGGTGATGGCGATAAGACCCCTGTAATCTATGCATGGACGTAATTCTCCATTCTTCTTCTGCACGAAGAAGAAACCAGCCCCTGCAGGTGACACAGACTTCCTAATGAATCCCCTTGCCAGATTCTCATGGATGTACTGAGACATTGCCTCCGTCTCTGGGTGAGACAATGGGTAGACTCGACCCCGGGGAGGCTCAGCACCAGGCAAGAGGTCAATAGGACAGTCATAGGGGCGGTGAGGCGGAAGAGTCTCTGCAGCCCTTTTGGAGAACACGTCCACATAGGGCCAATATTGCTTGGGGAGAGAGGAGAGATCTACGGGTACCTCTGTAGTAGCAACCTGAACGCATTCCCTCTGACATCTACCCCCACATGATTCACTCCATCCCAAAATCCTGCCTGTGGACCACTCAATATGAGGAGAGTGGTACCGTAGCCAAGGTATCCCTAAGAGGACCTCATCAATCCCCTCAGGTATGACGAGCAGAGATATTATCTCCTGATGAGATGGCGACATGGATAGAGTAAATGGGATGGTCTGGTGTGTAATCTGTGAGGGCAGTGTTGACCCATTCACCACTCGTACGGTCACTGGTTGGGCGAGCATCACCAGAGGTATTGCGTGTCGTTGGGCGAAGGCAGAAGACATAAAATTGCCCTCCGCCCCGGAATCCACGCAAAGCTCTACCGAATGAGTGGATGAGCCAATGGTAATTGTCCCCTTAAAGGACAATTTGGAGGCAAATGTCGCCGTGTCTAGTGAACCTCCACCTACTACCGCTAGACGCTGACGTTTCCCCGACCGCTGAGGACATCTGGTGGCAAGATGTCCTAACTGCTGGCAAACATGACAGACCCTAAGTGCACGAGCGGTCTGGGACTAAGGTCCCGCTCGTAGTACCTCCATGGCCTCATGTGACTCGGGTGCCTGGACCGGAGATTCCAAAGGTTTGGCGAAGGTGGGAGCCAGCCGAAACCTCTGCCTACACTGGGCTCACTCTAACCTCCGCTCGTTAAAACGGAGGTCAATACGAGTAGATACAGCTATTAACTCCTCCAGTGTGGCGGGAATCTCCCTAGTGGCCAGAGCGTCCTTAACATGGTCAGCCAGCCCCCTCCAAAATATAGGGATGAGGGCTTTATCCGACCACTCCAGCTCAGATGCTAAGGTGCGGAAGTGGATGGCAAAATGGCTGACCAAGGACGAGCCCTGAGTCAGTGCCAACAGTTGGAGTGCCATATCATGGGTGACTCGAGGTCCTAAAAAGACCTGTTTCAGAGTGCTCAGAAACAGCGGAGCGCTCTGCACCACATGATCGCCACGCTCCCACAGCGGCGTAGCCCACTCCAACGCCCTGTCCGAGAGGAGAGACATAATGAATCCCACCTTTGCCCGCTCTGTAGGAAAACGTGCAGCCAGGAGCTCGAGGTGTATAGAGCACTGGCTCATGAAACCCCTACATGATTTGCCATCACCAGATAATTTTTCTGGCAGTAGGAGGCGAGACAGGGTCGGAACAGGAGTGGCGGTGGACAAAGCTGCTGCAGCCACGCTAGCAGCCTGAACAGCTACTGCGGTAACATCCACAGCTGAGGTTGTGCACTTGAGAGCCGCCAACCTACCCTCCAGCTGCTGGATGTACTGCAAAGATTGCTGTTTGTCCGCCATTGCTAGCCAGACCCTGGCGCTAGTATTATGTTAAGGCTAGCGGAACGCACCGATTAAATATAGATGTTATTATTGGTGCGTTCGCAGCCCGGGGTCCACCGTGCAGGAGGAACCTGCTGCTAGCAAATGACGGCACTATATGGCAGTTTAAGCGAACTCTGTTACTTCACAGAGTCGCACGGAAACAAGACGCTGTGCCCTGTTAACCTCCACAGGAGTTCACAGCTAACTGACGAGCAGAAGGCAGTCTGTGGTCACGCAAACATACAATCTCCTCACCGGAGGAGCCGGTATTCTAGGGGCTTATTTCAGTCGGGGCCCTAAATCCATGCACACAATCTCCTCGCCGGAGGTGCCGGCGTTCTAGGGGCTTATTTCAGCCGAGTCCCTGAACACACACATAAATGTGACCACACTGGCACATGGCCGTGCGGCCATGCGAGCCTTACATAGCTGCAGCAAGTAAAAGACCTTCCTAGAAGGACCAATGAGAGACTGCCATACCTGAGCATGTGACCCTAGATCTCCACTGAGAGATCTTGCCCTGGGCATGCTCAGTGTGTGCAAAGCAGGACTTAGTCCTAGCACCTACAGGACCTTCCTGAAAGGACCAATGGACTTAGCTGCAGTATCTGACCATGTGACCCTCGATCTCCACTGAGAGATCTTACTCAGGGCATGCTCAGAACGAGAAAAGCAGGACTTAGTCCCAGAAGCGTCTGCTCGCCGCTGCCCAGCACTGACTTCAATGGCAGACGCAGGAAAAACAGCAGTAACTCTTTGTACAGAGTGGGACTGAGCAAGACGCTGTGACTGACATCTCTGCTGAGCAGGCTCCACTGCAGCAGGGGAAGAATGGGAGACTGCAGCGGAGAAGGCCTGAGATTCCCCCTGTGCAAAGGTGGGAACTCGACCCCTAACACACATAAACACACAATGCAAAGATCAAGTCCACTTCTCCCCTTTTTATCTGGTTTCAGGTGTGATTTCCATATTGCCCACACATGCTACTTGCCACACGTAAGTTTGAACAAACATCACATGCTTGAAACCAAGCTGTTTGCCTAAATTTTTGGAAACATGCCGACAATTTTGTCAGGCCCCTTTTTGGAGTTTTGTGTGAAATTATGTCCAATTTGTGATTTTTATTCTGTTTTTGCTGTTTCAATACACACAAAAGAAATGGAAAAACATGTGTATAAAAATCATACACTTGAAACAGAAATTATTCAGACCCCTTTAAATTTTTCACTCTTTGTTTCATTGCAGCCATTTGGTAAATTCAAAAATGTAAAATTTGTTCTCATTAATGTACACTCTACACCCCATAATGACTTAAAAAAAAACAGAAATGTAGTAATTTTTTGCAAATTTCTTAAAAAAGAAAATCTGAAATATCACATGGTCATAAGTATTGAGGCCCTTTGCTCAGTATTGAGAAGCACCCTTTTGAGCTAGCACAGCCATGAGTCTTCTTGGGAATGATGCAACAAGTTTTTCACACCTTGAGTTGGGGATCCTCCGCCATTCTTGCTTGCAGATCCTCTCCAGTTCCATCAGTTTGGATGGTGAATGTTGGTGGACAACCATTTTCAGGTCTCTCGAGAGATGCTCAATTGGGTTTAGGTCAGGGCTCTGGCTGGGCCAGTCAAGAATGGTCACAGAGTTGTTCTGAAGCCACTCCTTTGTAATTTTAGCTGTGTGCTTAAGGTCATTGTCTTGTTGGAAGGTGAACCTTTGTTCAAGTCTGAGTACCAGAGAACTCTGGAAGAGGTTTTCATCCAGAATATCTCTGTACTTGGCCACATTTATGTTTCCTTCAATGACAATCAGTCGTCCTGTCCCTGCAGCTGAAAACCACCCCTATAGCATGATGCTGCCACCACCATGTTTCACTGTTCTGATCGTATTGGGCAGGTGATAAGAAAAGAGGTCTATCTTCATCTCATCAGACCAGAGAATCTTATTTCTCATAGTCTGGGAGTCTTTCATGTGTTTTTTAGCATAGTTTAGCATACTCTATGCGAGCTTTCATATGTCTTGCACTGAGTAGAGGCCACTCTGCCATAAAGGCCCGACTGTTGGAGGGCAGCAGTGACAGTTGATGTCAGGACTCTGAACATTTTTTATTACCTTTTGTGCATTACTGCCCTTTTCCAAGATGGTGTCTTTGGTCTCATGTGCACTGTGTCTTCCTGCTATAAAGCTCCACCCCAGCCTTCAGTCTGTGCTAGAGTATTCTTCCTTGCATTCAGCTCCTGACCCTGGTGAATCCCTGGCTATATACCTGCTCCTGTGAACCTGTGTGGTGATCCTGCTATTCTGCTCTGAGTTCCTGCTGCATACACCAGTTTCCAGTAATCCTCCTTCATCTGCTGCTTGTGTTTTCTCCACCTGCATTTGTTGTACATGTAAGCTGTTGCTGCTCTGCAAAAACCTGAGACTATTACCCAGGCCTCCCTGGTTGAGCTAAGATATTATTTGAACTGCTTTATAAGCATAGCTATCTGTTTTTGGACTAAAACAAGGACTTATTCGTGTCAAGTACCCTCAAGAATAATTGTGCTTCATAGACTTTCTGCATGATTGCATTTTCCTCTGAAGTCCCCTATAGACTGCTAAGCTGCGTTTAATATTTACACCAAGTGTTCTGGACTTGAGTTTCTCTCTGCACCTGTTTGAATCACCGTGTGATAATATAGACTTTACCACTTATAAAACTGTGTCCTGTAGTTGTCTTGTTCCATGCAAAGAGTCTCCTGAGTTATCCCCTATAATTATTACAGTTGACTTTGTGGAACTTTCTCCCATCTCCATACTGCATCTCTGGAGCTCAGCCACAGTTATCTTGGGGTTCTTCTTTACCTCTCACCAAGGCTCTTCTCCCACAATTGCTCAGTTTAGCTGGACGGCCAGGTCTAGGAAGACTTCTGGTGGTCCCAAACTTCTTCCATTTAAGGATTATGGAGGCCACTGTGCTCTTTGGAACCTTGAGTACTGCAAAAATTCTGTTGTGACCTTGGCCAGATCTCTGCCTTGCTACAATTCTGTCTCTGAGCTCCTTGGCCAGTTCCTTTGAACTCATGATTCTCATTTGGTCTGACATGCACTGTGAGCTGTGAGGTCTTATATAGACAAGTGTGTGCCTTTCCAAATCAAGTCCTATCAGTTTAATTAAACACAGCTGGCCTCCAATGAAGGAGTAGAACCATCTCAAGGAGGATCACATGGAGATGGACAGCATGTGACTTAATTATGAGTGTCTGAGCAAAGGGTCTGAATACTTATGACCATGTCATATTTCAGTTTTTCTTTTTTTTAATAAATTTTCAAAAATTTCTACATTACTTTTTTTTCCAGTCAAGATGGGGTGCAGAGTATACAGTAATGTGAAAAAGATTAACTTTTTTGAATTTATCAAATGGCTGCAATAAAACAAAGAGTGAAAAACTTATAGAGTTCTGCATACTTTCCGTACCCACTGTATGTAATTGCAATAATTTTCTGGAAGAAATACTTCATTTTCTGGGTGAGAGTGGTAAGTTTATATTGAACTCTGGAGTGGATGGGTACCCATTGCAATGACTGGCTCAAGGTAGAGGCATTGTTGGAATGGTTGGTGAAGAATATGATCGTGGCTGCAGCATTCAAGACATATTGGAGAGAAGAAAGTTTGGTAAGATGAAGACAGATTAGTAGAGAGCTACAATAGTCCAGATGAGAATGAATGAGAGCAACAGTAAGAGTTTTTGCAGAGTCGAAAGAAAGAAAAGGTCGAATTCTAGAAATGTTTTTGAGATGCAGATAAACAGAGCGAGCCAGTCATCGGATGTGGGGGGGAGGGGGGAATGAAAGATCTGAATCAAGTATGACCCTAAGACAGCAGGCATGTTGCTGGGGAGTATCGTAGAACCACACACGGAAATGGCAGTGTCGGGCATAGGTAGGTTAGAAGAAGAAGGAAACACGAGTTAAGTTTTTGACAGGTTCAGTTTCAGATAGTGAGAGGACATGGTGTTGGAGACAGTGGTAAAACAATCATTGGTGTTTTGTAACAATGCAGCCGTGATGTCAGGAGTAGAGGTGTATAATTGGGCATCATCAGAATAGAAATGCTACTGGAAACCAAATCTACTGATTGTTTACAGTTTGTGTCATTTCACTGACATATTGAAGCCCACAAGTGCAATTGATTAAATAAACAACATAATCAATATTACACTTATAGAAGTCTTTGTTTTTAAAGTCCTTACCTGTATGTGAATGTTGAAATGTACAGTATTTATTTTCTTTAATTTGCTGCAGTTACAGCATGATAAACATGGAAAAGTACCAAACTTAGGCTTGGTTAGAAATCTCTATTGTGGATTTACTATCTAGGTCTAACCTAACCAATTCCTCTAATGTTTTGACTCTTTGATAAGCCGTAATCGGAAAATCTTGAAAAGCCAATAGTGACACAAAATATGTCCTATTGCACTACTATGTTGGCCAAATGTTAAGACAAAGGGGATCCTGTATCCCATAATTTTACTTGTTGCAACATGTTGATTTTGATATAGGAAAAATATATCTTTGTACCGTGTTTGCCAGTAGGTCAGGCCTGCACAACATACGGCCCATGGACCACATGCATACGGCCCACGACTGAATGTCGTTGTGCGGTCAACAGGGATGTCCTGGATGTGTGAGCTCCTTCTTCCTGTAATGAAACGTAATCGTGTTGCTCAAATGTGAATAGATTTTAACATTGCAGCAACGGAACAGGGGCTGCGGAATACTTGTCAGCCCCTACGTGCAGCAGCAAGATGATGTCAGTACACTAGGGTTGAGCGAAACGGATTGGAAAAATTCAAAAATCGCCGACTTTCGGCAAAGTCGGGTTTCATGAAACCCGACCCGATCCTAGTGTGGGATCGGCCATGAGGTCAGCGATCTTCGCGCCAAAGTCGCGTTTCGTATGACGCGTTCAGCGCCATTTCTCAGCCAATGAAAAAGGACGCAGAGTGTGGGCAGCGTGATGACATAGGTCTCGGTCCCCACCATCTTAGAGAAGGGTATGACAGTGATTGGCTTGCTTTCTGCAGCGTCACAGGGGCTATAAAGGGGCGTGCACGCTGACCGCCATCTTACTTCTGCCGATCTCAGCATAGGGAGAGGTTGCTTCTTCTTCGTCAGAAGAAGGGATATAGTTAGGGAGGGAAGATTAACCCCCAAACCGCTTGTGCTGTAGCAATTTCCACTGTCCAACACCACCTTTTTTTGCAGGGACAGTGGAGGCTATATCTTTGTGCATCAGCTCTGTAGCTTATTAGGCTGCCTTGTAAGGCTCCCTGATAGCTGCATTGCTGTTTGCACCGCTGCTGTGCAAACCAACTGCTTTTTTAAAAGCAAAAATCCTGTTGCTCCTTTCTGCAGTTATCTTGTTTATTTGTCCACACTTTTGTGTGCAGCAGTCCTTTTTGTTGCTGCCATACTTGTCCTGAGATCATTGTAGGGAGATTGAAATTGTACTACAGTCCTTGAATTTCTTCAGATATCTTCCAGCCACTTTCTGTCACTTACATTGTGTTGTGTTACACACTGGGCCTGAGTTTTGGTGCAGTCTTCCCCCCAAAAAAGGGAGATTCAAATTGTCACAAAGTGGATATACGTCAGTTCTGTTAGTTTGTTGTATATCAGCCAGCCACGTTCTGCCACTTACATTGTGTTGTGTTATACACTGGGCCTGAGTTGTGGTGCAGTCTTCCCCCCAAAAAAGGGAGATTCAAATTGTCACAAAGTGGATATACGTCAGTTCTGTTAGTTTGTCATATATCAGCCAGCCATGTTCTGCCACTTACATTGTGTTGTGCTATACACTGGGCCTGAGTTGTGGTGCAGTCTCCACCCCAAAAAAGGGAGATTCAAATTGTCACAAAGTGGATATACGTCAGTTCTGTTAGTTTGTCGTATATCAGCCAGCCACGTTCTGCCACTTACATTGTGTTGTGTTATACACTGGGCCTGAGTTGTGGTGCAGTCTCCCCCCAAAAAAAGGGAGATTCAAATTGTCACAAAGTGGATATATGTCAGCTCTGTTAGTTTGTCGTATATCAGCAAGCCACGTTCTGCCACTTACATTGTGTTGTGTTATACACTGGGCCTGAGTTGTGGTGCAGTCTCCCCAAAGTAAAAAGGGAGATTTAAATTCTCAATAAGTTTGTATACACCTTCTACCTTGTTTTACAGTACCATATAACGGTTGTTATTTTGGTTACATTTTTCAAAAAATGAGGAAGCCTGGTGGAAGAGGCCGCGGGCGGTCGTTGCCAGCTGGTACTGATGGTGGTGGTAGTGGTGGAGCATCTGGTGGTAGTGGGAAAAGCAAAATAGCACCTAAGGCTGGAGGTGTTGAGCCAGCGTCATCGTCTGGCTACACAAGGCCTCGTAGGCTCCCTTATCTTGGAGTAGGAAAACCGTTTTTAAAGCCAGAGCAGCAGGAAAAAGTTTTGGCTTTCCTTGCTGACTCATCAACCTCTAGCTCTTTCGCCTCCTCTTCAGAAAGTTCAAAATATAAAAGCAGCGAATCGTCAGTGGATGTTCCCGGTCAGGAACAAGATGTTTCCTTGTGTCCTTCACCCAAACCAAAAGTGAAGGATGTGTCAGGCGACATTACAGGTTACTCCATGGAGCTCTTTACACATACCGTGCCTGGGTTAGAAAGGGAAATTGTTAACTGCCCATTACAAGATGAATCGGACATGGAGTGCACTGATGCACAGCCACAGCTAGATTATTATCACTTCTTTTGTGGCACCCACCACGTTAGAATATGGTTTGATATAATGATGGAGTGACTCTAGCTATTGCTATACATGGGACTATGGGAATAATAGATTATTATGCTGTTCCATTGACTCAAATCACTAAATTGCCCTGGCAGTGTACTCAGCCAGAATCTGACCCTGATGAGACTATGGTGCCCCGTCCCGAACACTATAGCACTTTACACGGTGACACAGAGGAAGGTGCACATGACATTGAAGAGGAGGTGATAGATGACCCAGTTGTTGACCCAGATTGGCAGCCATTGGGAGAAGAGGGTGCCACTGCCAGTAGCTCAGAAGCGGAGGAGCATGATCCACAGCAGCCATCTACATCGCAACAGCTGTCATCTGGCAGGCCCGTATCAGGCCAAAAACGTGTGTCATAAACAAAAACAGTTTTAGGACAGCGTGGTCATCCGGTGAAAGTAGCACAGCATGCAATGCCTGAAAAGGTATTCGATAGTAGGAAGAGTGCAGTGTGGCAATTTTTTAACCAAGATCCGAATGATCATTCAAAAGTTGAAGCTGTTAGGACACCACCAGCAGCAAATGTGGAGGTATCGTCGCAAGGCCAAAGCAGTCAGGGAATCACAAGGTTATTGGTAGGAAACACTATGTAGGCCAACATCAAGAATATCATCACCAACCCTCTCTCAATCCGCCATGTCCACCACCACCACCACCGCTAGTTCCACCATATGCAGCTCTCCAGTCCAGCTCACCCTACAAGAGACTCTCATTAGGAAAAGAAAGTACTCATCCTCTCATCCACGTACACAGGGTTTGAACGCCCACATTGCTATACCAATCTCGTTAGAGATGATGCCCTACCGGTTGGTTGAAAGCGAAGCTTTCACAGACCTGATGGCCTACGCAGTACCACGCTATGACCTACCCAGTCAGCACTTCTTTGCGAGAAAAGCCATCACAGCCCTCCACCAGCATGTCAAAGACCGCATTGTCCATGCACTGAGGCAATCAGTCAGTGGAAAGGTGCACCTCACAACAGATGCATGGACCTGTAGGCATGGCCAGGGACGTTACGTGTCCATCATGGCACACTGGGTTAATGTGGTGGATGCAGGGTCCACTGGGGACAGCCATAGTGGGACAGTTCTGCCTAGCCCACGGTCTAGGAAACAATTGGCTGTAGGCGTTCGCCACCCCTCCCCCTCCTCCAGAAGCGAAAGCTCGTCCACAGAGCGCAGTCGCACGACCACTCCATCCGCAGCTGCCAGTGTTGCACACGAGGTGTCCTATTATCGAACAGCTAGTGGTAAGCGTCAGCAGGCTGTCTTACAAATGAAGTGTTTGGGCGACAACAGACACACCGCGGAAGTACAGGCCGAGTACTTGCAGCAAGAAACTCAGTCATGGCTGGGCAGTGTACATCTTGAGGCAGGCAAGTTAGTCAGTGATAACGGAAGGAATTTTATGGCTGCCATAGCCCTTTCAGAACTGAAACACATACCTTGCCTGGCTCACACCTTGGACCTGGTGGTGCAGTGCTTCCTGAAAAATTATCCGGGGTTACCAGCCCTGCTCCTGAAGGTGCGAAGACTTTGCTCGCACATCCGCCGGTCGCCCGTACACTCCAGCCGTATGCTGAACCATCAGTGATTGCTGAATCTTCCCCAGCACCGCCTAATAATCGACGTTGCAACAAGGTGGAACTCCACACTGCGCATGTTCAGAGGCTGTGCGAACAGAGGTGTGCTGTAATTTATTTGTGGGAGGATACACATACACGGGCAGGCACTTGGATGGCAGACATGGAGTTGTCTGGTGTGCAGTGGTCGAAGCTACAAGACCTCTGTCAAGTCCTTCAGTGTTTTGAGGAATGCACACGGCTGGTAACTGCAGACGACGCTATCATAAGAATGAGCATCCCACTAATGCATCTGCTGATGCAAAGTTTGACGCACATTAAGGAGCAGGCATCTGCAGCTGAGGAGGAGGGAAGCCTTGATGACAGTCAGCCATTGTCTGCTCAGGGAACTCTCCAGGATGAGGTGGCGGACGAGGAGGAGGAGGAGGAGGAGGAGGAGGGGGATGAATATTTATGGGAGGAGGATGCTTCTCAGGGGGCAATAGAAACTGGTGGCATTGCAAGGTCAGGTACAGGGTTTTTGCGGGACACAAGTGATGTTGATTTGCAAGAAAGTGCTCCTCAACCCAGCGCAAGCAGTGAATTGACACCTGGAACATTGGCCCACATGGCTGAGTATGCCTTGCGTATCCTAAAAAGCGACCCCCGCATTATCAAAATGATGACCGATGATGATTACTGGTTGGCCTGCCTCCTGGATCCACGATATAAAGGAAAATTACAAAATATCATGCCACATGAGAACCTTGAGAAAATATTGGCTACCAAACAAGCAACTCTTGTAGACCATTTGGTTCAGGCATTCCCAGCACACAGCGGCGGTGATGGTTCTCACACGAGCCGTAGGGAGCAACATGGCAGAGGTGTTAGAGGTGCACAAACCCAAAGTGGCGTTGGACAGAGGGGTTTTATGACCGGGTTGTGGAGTGATTTCGCAATGACCGCTGACACGACAGATACTGCTGCATCGATTCAAAGTGACAGGAGACAGCATTTTTCCAGTATGGTTACAAACTTTTCCTCCCTCATCGTGTTCTCCCTCACAGGTCATTCCCCTTTGATTACTGGGCATCTAAAATAGACACCTGGCCTGAATTGGCAGAATATGCATTACAGGAGCTCACTTGCCCTGCTGCTAGTGTGCTAACCGAAAGAGTCTTCAGTGCTGTTGGTTCAATACTGACCGAAAAAAGGACACGTCTGGCTACCCAACATGTCGATGATCTAACCTTCATTAAAATGAACCAATCATGGATTTCAAAATATTTGGCTCCACCTTCCCCTGCTGACACGTAGCTTGCCTGAAAATGTCTTGCTTTTGGACTCCTCTTACTAACTGCTTCAATTCCTCCATTTGCAGCTGCTGAATGTCCACCATAGGTCATTTTTATACCTCCCTAAATGGGCTGACTCCCCCCACAGGGCCGTGGTCACCACCTGGCGCAAGCACCCGTGCGAGTGCTGTTTGCCTGGACAGGTGGGTGTGCCCGCTCTTGGGCGACGGCACAGGCACAGGGTCCCTCATAGTACAATGAAGTGTCTCTGACAGTGGTGGTGCACAACCAACGTCAGACACACCGTCGTAATATGAGGGGCCCTGTGCCAGTACCGCCGCCCATGAGAGAGTGTTCCCCCCAGCTCGAACAGTGCTCTACCACTTGCAATACTTACCTCTCCCTACTCCACCACTGTGTAGTCTGTGCTGTTAAATCCTTCAATGGCACTGCCAATACAAATTTGTTGAAATGATAGATGATAGTTAAAATATACAGGGGCCCTGGCCTCCATTTAGACCAGTTAATACTTTGCGCCTACTACCACTGTCTGCTACTCAGCAGAGGAGCCCACCCCTGTACCTAGCTATGCCACCTGTTTATTTATGAACAATTTTTTGGCAGACATTTAGCCTACTTAATTATTTGGGCCTACTAACTGTGTCTGCCACTCCTTACAGTTGTCCTCCGCTGAACAAAGCAATGCCGCCAGTTTAGTCCTGTTACCAATTTTGAACTGCATTTAGCCTACTTACTTATTTGGGCCTACTAACTGTGTCAGCCACTACTTACAGTTTTCCTCCACTGAACAAAGCAATGCTGCCTATTTAGTCCTGTTACCAATTTTTAACTGCATTTAGCCTACTTAATTTTTTGGGCCTACTAACTGTGTTTGCCCCTCATTACAGTTGTCCTCTGCTGAACAAAGGAATGCCGCCAGTTTAGTCCTGTTACCAATTTTGAACTGCATTTAGCCTACTTACTTTTTTGGGCCTACTAACTGTGTCTGCCCCTAATTACAGTTGTCCTCCGCTGAGCAAAGCAATGCCGCCTGTTTAATTCTGTTACCAATTTTGAACTGCATTTAGCCTACTTACTTTTTTGGGCCTACTAACTGTGTCTGCCCCTCATTACAGTTGTCCTCCGCTGAACAAAGCAATGCCGCCTGTTTAGTCCTGTTACCAATTTTGAACTGCATTTAGCCTACTTACTTTTTTGGTCCTACTGTGTTAGCCTCTCATTACAGTTGCCCTCCGCTGAACAAAGCAATGCCGCCAGTTTAGTCCTGTTACCAATTTTGAACTTCATTTAGCCTACTTACTTATTTGGGCATACTAACTGTGTCAGCCACTACTTACAGTTTTCCTCCACTGAACAAAGCAATGCCACCTGTTTAGTCCTGTTACCAATTTTGAACTGCATTTAGCCTACTTACTTTTTTGGGCCTACTAACTGTGTCAGCCTCTCATTACAGTTGTCCTCCGCTGAACAAAGCAATGCCGCCTGTTTAGTCATGTTAACAATTTTGAACTGCATTTAGCCTACTTACCTTTTTGGGCCTACTAACTGTGTCAGCCTCTCATTACAGTTGTCCACCGCTGAACAAAGCAATGCCGCCAGTTTAGTCCTGTTACCAATTTTGAACTGCATTTAGCCTACTTACTTTTTTGGGCCTACTAACTGTGTCTGCCCCTCATTACAGTTGTCCTCCGCTGAACAAAGCAATGCAGCCTGTTTAGTCCTGTTACCAATTTTGAACTGCATTTAGCCTACTTACTTATTACCGCCCCCTGAGGAAGCAAGCTGACGCGAAACGTGCGTTGGGGCAACGGTGTGGTCCGGTCGTGGTGCCAGCACATGGGTAAGAGTCTGGGGGGAGGTTCCATGGTTTGACATGTGAGATATGAGTCAGTGTACAGGGCTCATGGCATTGGTATACAATTGGCTATACGCTCCCCGTTTCTAGACCCATGTTATACTCTGCACAATACAAGAGATCTGCTTTTACATGTGGCATCAGACCGATTTCTGCACCGTTTTTCTTGTCTGTGCTACCCCTACCCTTCTAAAGCGCTTGAGTATTATCTTTATGTATTTGTTTGTAGTTGTAAATTATTGGTAAAAATTGCTGTAAATTAATAAAATATTTATATAAATGTTCTTTGGACACGAAACTCCGTTTTTCCTCTTTTTGCTTGATTGTACTTACTTAACTGTGTCAGCCACTACTTACAGTTGTCCTCCGCTAAACAAAGCAATGCCGCCAGTTTAGTCCTGTTACCAACTTTGAACTGCATTTAGCCTGCTTTATTATTTGGGCCTATATCTGTGTTTCCTCCTCATCCTGCCCATTGCCTAGCCACTGCTAGAGGAGTCTGCTGGTACATTGACCCAGACCACTACATTCCCCTTGCACTCTACACAGCTAGAATCTGACCCTGCTGAAAGTCAGGTTCCCCTTCCCGCATACTATACCACCTTACACGGGGACAAAGAGGAAGGTGCAGATGAAAGTGCAGGTTCCTTCATTAGGTGGGGGGGCATACTCGTTGGCGACGTCACTGGCACAGGGCCCCTCATAGTACACAAAAGTGTCTCTGCCGGTGGGAGGCGCCACCCGCCGTCAAACACACCGCCATACTTTGAGGGGCCATGTGCCAGTGCCAATGCCAATGAGTGGGCCCCCCCTGCTTGCTCAGGATCACAGCACTTGCAAAGTTGAAATACTTACCTCTCCCTGCTCCACCGCCGTGACGTATTCCGCGTTTCCTGGGCCCACGAAAATCTTGAGCCAGCCCTTCCCCCCCCACAACTTTAGCCAAATGACCCCCAGTTTTCAATGCCTAACTATTATTATAAAGTGAATTAAGATTGACAAGCTTCAGTAATAAGAATTGATGTTTTTGGCATTGAAATGGGCACTGTAGGTGTTTTCCTGTCCTCCACTCACTGCCGAATTTGATTCCCCATTGACTTGCATTGGGTTTCGTGTTTCAGTCGGCCCCCGACTTTACGCAATAATCGGCCGATTTCACCCGATCCGACTTTTGACAAAGTCGGGTTTCGCGAAACGCGACTCGATCCGAAAAAAGTAAAAGTTGCTCAACTCTACAGTACACTGCTATCGGCGTCGGGGCCGCACAGGCAGAGGAGATGTCGGACACTGGTAAGAGCTCCAGTAGAAGGTGAAGATTAATTGTCTTGTAATTTTAAATGAGGCGGGCCGGGGGAGGGTTGTGTTACTACTAGGGCAAATAATGTGACAATTTGGGACATAATGGGGCAATTATGGGGGGATTGTGAAAGGGGCATAGTATAGTGAGGGGCAGTGGGGGGGCTTGGAAAGGGGCAGTGTGAGGGGGTATTTTGGAGAAGGGCAGTGTGGGGAGGTATTTTGGAGAAGGGCAGTGTGGGGGGTAATTTAAAAAAGGGCAGCATGGGGGGAGTATTTTGGAGAAGGGCAGTGTTTGTTTTTTTTTTGTAAAGGGGCAGTGTGGGGGGAATTATTTTGTGCAGGAAACACAGTGAGGGGCAATTATTTATTCGGAGGTAGAAAATGGGAGATATTTTTATGTATGGTCAGTGTAATGATACTTTTATTTTTAAGGGCACCATGTCGGAATCGCTGCTTAACCCCTTAAGCCCCAAGGGTGGTTTGCACGTTAATGACCGGGCCAATTTTTACAATTCTGACACTGTCCCTTTATGAGGTAATAACTCTAGAACGCTTCAATGGATCCTGATGATTCTGACACTGTTTTCTCATAACACATTGTACGTCATGATAGTGGTAAAATTTCTTCAATAAGACTTGCGTTTATTTGTGAAAAAAACTGAAATTTGGTGAAAATTTTGAAAATTTCGCAATTTTTCAAATTTGGATTTTTATGCCCTTAAATCACAGAGACATGTCACACAAAAAACTTAATAAGGAACATTTTGCACATGTCTACTTTACATCAGCACAATTTTGGAACCAACATTTTTTTTGTTAGGGAGGTATAAGGGTTAAAAGTTGACCAGCAATTTCTCATTTTTACAACACCATTTTTTTTAAGGACCACATCTCATTTGAAGTCATTTTGAGGGGTCTATATGATAGAAAATAACCACGTGTGACACCATTCTAAAAACTGCGCCCCTCAAGGTGCTCAAAACCACATTCAAGAAGTTTATTAACCCTTCAGGTGTTTCACAGGAATTTTTGGAATGTTTAAATAAAAATGAACATTTAACTTTTTTTTGCACAAAATTTAATTCAGCTCAAATTTGTTTTATTTTACCAAGGTTAACAGAAGAAAATGGACCCCAAAGGTTGTTGTACAATTTGTCCTGAGTATGCCGATACCCCATATGTGGGGGAAAACCACTGTTTGGGGCGCATGGCAGAGCTCAGAATGAAAGGAGCGCCATTTCTCTTTTCAATGCAAAATTGACAGGAATTGAGATGGGGCGCCATGTTGCATTTGGAGAGACACTGATGTGCCTAAACATAGAAATCCCCCACAAGTAACACCATTTTGCAAAGTAGACCACCTAAGGAACTTATATAGATGTGTGGTAAGCACTTTGACCCACCAAGTGCTTCACAGAAGTTTATAATGTAGAGCCGTAAAAATAAAAAATCATATTTTTTCACAAAGATGATCTTTTTGCCCCCAATTTTTTATTTTTCCAAGGGTAAGAGAAGAAACTCGACTGCAAAAGTTGTTGCCCAATTTGTCCTGAGTACGCTGATACCCCATATGTGGGGGGGAACCACCGTTTGGGCACATGGCAGATCTCGGAAGGGAAGGAGCGCCATTTGGAATGCAAACTTAGATGGATTGGTCTGCAGGCATCACGTTGCATTTGCAGAGCCCCTGATGTAACTAAACAGTAGAAACCTCCCACAAATGACCCCATATTGGAAACTAGACCCCTCAAGGACCTTATCTAGATGAGTTGAGAGAACTTTGAACCCCCAAGTGTTTTACTACAGTTTATAACGCAGAGCCGTGAAAATAAAAAATCATTTTTTTCACAAAAATGTTTTTTTAGCCCCCCAAATTTTTATTTTCCCAAGGTTAACAAGAGTAATTGGACCCCAAATATTGTTGTCCAATTTGTCCTGAGTATGCTGATACTCCATATGTTGGGGTAAACCCCTGTTTGTGCGCATGGGAGAGCTCGGAAGGGAAGGAGCACTGTTTTACTATTTCAACGCAGAATTAGCTGGAATTGAGATCGGGCGCCATGTCGTGTTTGGAGAGCCACTGATGTGCGTAAACAGTGGAAACCCCCAATTCTAACTGAAACCCTAGCCCCAACCCTAACCCTAGCCCCAACCCTAACCCTAGCCCCAACCCTAGCCCTAACCCTTTCCCTAGCCCTAATCCTAACCCTAGCCCTAACCCTAGCCCTAACCCTAGCCCTAACCCTAGCCCTAACCCTAGCCTTAACCCTGCCCCTAACCCTACCCCTAACCATAACCCTAACCCTAACCCTAGCCGTAATCCTAACCCTAGCCCTAATCCTAACTCTAACCCTAGCCCTAACCCTAGCCCTAGCCCTAGCCCTAACCCTAATGGGAAAGTGGAAATAAGTACATTTTGTTTCATTTATCATTTATCCCTAACTAAGGGGGTGATGAAGGGGGGTTTGATTTACTATTTATAGCATTTTTTAGCGGATTTTTATGATTGGCAGCCGTCACACACTAAAAGACGCTTTTTATTGCAAAAAATAGTTTTTGCGTCTCCACATTTTGGGAGCTATTATTTTTTCATATATTGGTCTACAGAGTCATGTGAGGTCTTGTTTTTTGTGGGATGAGTTGACGTTTTTATTGGTAAAATTTTGGGGCACATGACATTTTTTGAGCGCTTTTATTCTGATTTTTGTGAGGCAGAATGACCAAAAACCAGCTATTCATGAATTCCTTTTGGGGTGGGGGGGGGGTGCATTTGTACCGTTCCATGTTTGGTAAAATTGATAAAGCAGTTTTTTTCTTCGGGTCAGTACGATTACAGCGATACCTCATTTATATCATTTTTTTATGTTTTGGCTATGTTTTGGCGCTTTTAAACGATAAAAACTATTTTATAGAAAAAATTATAATTTTTGCATCGCTTTATTCTGAGGACTATAACTTTTTTATTTTTTTTGCTGATGATGCTGTATGGCGGCTCATTTTTTGCCGGACAAGATGATTTTTTCAGCAGCACCATGGTTATTTATATCCGTCTTTTTGATCGCGTGTTATTCCACTTTTTGTTCAGCGGTATGATAATAAAGCGTTGTTTTTTGTCCCGTTTTTTTTTTTCACTGCGTTCACTGGGGTTAACTAGCGGGACAGTTTTATCGGTGGGGTCATTACGGATGCGGCGATCCTAAATATGTGTACCTTTATTGTTTTTTTTATTATTTAGATAAAGAAATGTATTTATTGGAACAATATTTTTTTTTTCTTTATTTAGGAATTTTTTTTTTTTTTTATACATGGAAATATTTTTTTTTACTTTATAACATTGCCCCACCAAGGGGGAGCATCATGTTATAGGGTCAGATCGCTGATATGACACTTTGCAAAGCACTGTGTCAGATCAGCGATCTGACATGCAGGGCTGCAGGCTTACCAGCACTTGCTCTGAGCAGGCGCTGGTAAGCCACCTCCCTGCAGGACCCGGATGTAGCCCCGCAGCCATTTTGGATCTGCAGGGAGGAGACTCTCGGTACAAGGTGAGCACATCGCCTTGTACCGAGGGTCTCAGGGAAGCCCGCAGGGAGCCCCCTCCCTGCTCGATGCTTCCCTGTATAGCCGGAATGCTGCAATCATGTTTGATCGCAGTGTTCCGGGGGTTAATGTGCCAGGAGCGGTCCGTGACCCAGGTTACCTCGACAGGATAGTACGTCATATGGGATTAAGGGGTTAAGGCCTCTTTCACACATCAGTTTTTAGCACAATTCAGGCACAATCCGACTAACTTTTTAAAAAACGGATCCGTTGCAAATTGTGAAAAACTGATGCAATGGATTTGTTTTTCTGCTGGATCCAAGTTTTTCTTTTTATATACCCGGATTTGGAGAGAGAGAGACTTTTTTCCAGAATGGAAGATGTATGATTTCTGGGAAAAAGTGGAATCGGTCTCCGGATCCATCATTTCACCACACTTTTCATCAGTTTTTCATTGGATACATCGCTGTACATTTTTTCAACGCACACAAAAAATGTTCCTCTGTATGTTTTCTGTGGCCACTGGAAAGCAAATTTTAGACAGATCCGGCAAAAAACGGATGAAACGTGAGGCCGTCCGGCACAATCTGGCGCTAATACAAGTCTAAGAAAAAAAATGATCCGGCGGCTACTTTTGCTGGATCCGTTTTTTTCAAAATTCGCCGGATTATGCCTGATGGCAAAAGCTTGATGTATGAAAGGGGCCTAAGATGAAGAAGAGGCAAGAGAAGCTTTGGGCTTGAAATCTCATTATGGCGTCTGTACTACATGGAGACAAAAGGGATAGGTGGGACTCCAATCAGAGAAGATGTAATTTATAAGTACCTGTATGCAAATGTTTATTTGTGATACTGCCTGCTTCTCATCAGCACTGTGATTCCTGTATGATCCACAGTCTGATGATGGCTGGTAACAACAACTCCCAGTATCTCCTTATTATTGTTAAGGCCATACTGGGAATTGTAGGTTCATGCAATACAAATGTATATGGGTCTGATATTACAATTGATCACTGCTCTAAGCTTGATGCTCTACACATGAAATTATGTTGTTTTATTCATTGCATTCATGAGCTGATGGTGTTTCTGGCACTGCACTCATGTAATGAAAGTGTTTCTGGCACTGCACTCATGCACTGATGGTGGTCCTGGCACTGCGCTCATGCATTGATGGTGGTTCTGGTGCTGCGCTCATGCATTGATGGTGGTTCTGGTGCTGTATTCATGCACTGATATTGGTTTTGATCTTGTACACATGTAGCAATCCATAATATGTTTCATGGCTATGTTTAACTTTAAAAAGTGTCAAAACTTAAAGATTTGATATTATGAGGAGGATTTGCCAAGTTTCTGCTCCAAAAAACTCAGTTTAAGTTAGTGTGTGTCACATTGATTTTTTTGGAGCAGAAACTGAGCAGAAACTCTCCAAATGCTGTTCACGTAATGTATTAATGTACTGATAGTGGTTCTGGTGTATTCATGTAACTACACCAATTTTTGGCCCTTGGGATCAGTTCAGTATAGAAATATGGCTCTTGGACCAAAAAAATTTTGTGCACCTCTGCAGTAAATAGAAAAATATAAAAATGTGAGAGTCCACAGTGTTTGATACCTATGAATGGCTAACTGAATAGATGGTAACTAGTGATTAGCTAATATACTGGTTAATCGAGAGTTCTCTAGCATGCTCGAGGGTCCTCCGAGTATTTTTTAGTGCTCGGAGTTTTAGTTTTTCTTTCCGCACCTGAATGATTTACATCTGATAGTCAGCATAAGTACATGTGGGGGTTGCCTGGTTGCTAGGGAATCCCCACATGTACTTATGCTGGCTATCAGATGTAAATCATTCAGCTGTGGCAAGAAAAACTAAAACTCCGATAACTAAAAAATACTCGGAGGACTCCCGAGCACGCTCGAGAAATCTTGAGTAACGAGTATATTCGCTCATCACTAATGGCAACAAATAGCAAGCTTTTGAGACTACTCAGTTCTCTTCATCAGGCATAGTATAATACAAAATCTGAGGAGTCACATCGGGGGCAGACACTGGCAGCTTGGTGCCTCTGTGCAAGAAATATGTCTGGGCACCCCTCACTGCCTGGCTTACCACTAATTGATGAGGAGAATCTGGCCATGGGACCGGAGCCTTGGCTCTGAGCAACAGGCTAGATTGCTCTCATTATCACTACCCTGACATACATAGAGTTCACAGGACATCAAAGCAAAAGTTCTATTTGGGCCTCACCACACCTCTCTCTCTCTCTCTCTCTCTCTGTATATATGTGGCAAAAATTAAGAGACCAACACATCAAAGCCCTTTCATGGGCAGCCCAATCTCCAGACCTGAACCCCATTGAAAACCTCTGGAATGTAATCAAGAGGATGCTGGATAGTCACAAGCCATCAACAAAGAAGAACTGCTTACATTTTTGCTCCAGAAGCAGTGTGAAAGACTGGTGGAAAGCATGAAAGCTGTGATCAACAATCATGGTTATTCCACAAAATATTGATTTCTGAACTCTTCCTGAGTTAAAACATTAGTATTGTTGATTTTAAATGATTATGAACTTGTTTTCTTTGCATTATTTGAGGTCTGAAAGCACTGTTTGTTTGTTTTTTAAGTTTGACCATTTTTCTTTTTTTTTTTTTTTTTTTTAAATCCAAAATTTATTGCTTGGAAATTCGGAGACATGTTGTCAGAAGTTTATAGATTAAAAGAACAATTTACATTTTCCTCAAAAATATACCTATAAAGAGAAAAATAAGGCAAACTGAACATTTTGCAGTGGTCTCTTAATTTTTGCCAGAGCGAGGGCTCACAGTCTAGAGGGGATGTGTGAGGATACACTAGGAGAATGTAGAGCTGGTCATGCGATGGTTCAGCAGACTAATGCTTCATACAGAATATAAGACCCCATATAATGCTCAGTACAGAATAACAAGCCCCATTTAATGCCCTATAAAGAATAATGGACCCCATATATTTCTCCATACATAATAATGGATCCCATATAATACTCCATACAGAATAATGTACCTATTATAATGCTCCATACAGAATAATAGACCCCATATAATGATCCATACATAATAATAGATACGGTATAATGCTCCATACAGAATAATGGGCCCCATATAATGCTCCATAAAGAATAATGGGCGCCATATAATTCTCCATACAGAATAATGGGCCTAATATAATGCTCAATATAGAATAATGGATCCCATATAATGTTCCATACAGAATAATTGGCCTCATATAATGCAATGGAGCCTGGAGCAGTGGGGAAAGGGGAAGAGGTAAGTATTTACCAAATAAGCTACAACAGGAACCCGGATGCCTGGATCGGTCCAGCTGTTCGGCTCCGCAGCTGCATATGTCGTGGCTGTCTCACAGTCACAACACATGCATGGAGAGCCCAGCACCTAGGCTCTCCATGCATGTGTTGTGACTGTGTCACAGCTGCAACACATGCAGCTGCAGAGACAAACAGCTGATCAGCCGGACCGATCCAGGTATTCGCGTTTCCGCTATAGCTTATTTGGTAAATACTTACCTTTTCCCCTTTTCCCACTGTTCCAGGCTTCATTGCTTCAGTCTCCTCAGCATCTTATAACTCTCTGCAGCGCTCAGCGCAGAGGGTATGCTATCATGATGTCATTGCACCCTCTGCCCTGAGATGTCAGAGAGTCATGGACACTGGAGCTGCAGAGAAACAGGGAGAGGTAAGTATTTCAAACAGTTTAAAGCACGGAGGGGGGCGCTTGCATTGGGACTCACGAGTACCATAATGTGTCGGCGTGTGGGCCCTGATTCCTCCTGGGTGGTGACGCCGGCTCTGCCTGCCTGCAAGGACTCCCTCCATCTCTGGGCCCTGCTGGTGCAGCTGCATCGGCTGCACTGGAGGTATGTCTGCCTGTAAGTCACATGCTTATTCACAACAGGACATATAATAGTGCAATAAATAAGACAAGCAACGTAAACCAGAACTATCAATATGGGAAGGGGAGAAACAGTTGTGGTAGTAAATATTGGAGCATTTCATAGATAAGAAGTATGAAAGTTTTATTGTCTTTGCACTGAGGTCTGGTCCAGGATTGTGATGCCCCTAAAGAGTATGAGGAGCACATTGCTTAATTGATGTAAAAAGACATAAATTCATGTGACACATTCTTTACTACACTGACTGTGTCAAAGATTGTCATAAGTTTGTACTTCCAAACTCTTCTGTCTCACTGAGATTTGAAGATACTTATTAATACCAGCAATTTCATGTCCATGATGCTGTGATCGATGCTACAAAAATGTTTGGCCACAGATAGATCTATTCTTTTTTTTGTTTATTCACATTTATTTTATAGTTCTCTCAAATTCATTTTGTGGATAACCTATAGCTTTAATTTTATGCGTCATTTCATCCTGTTGTTTCTGTCTGCACTGAGGATCGGTGACTATTCTATTAATCCTCAGATATTGGCTCTTGGGGAGAGGTTTAATAGTTGTTTGGAGATGAAAATGTTGATAGCGCAGAATAGAATTTTTATCTGAGGGTTACGTATACAAATCTAATAATAGACACCTTTGCTGATCATAGGCAATGGTATCAAGGAAATTTAATTGGGTAAAAGAATAAACCATGATGAATGCTAGAGTTGAATGTACCGAGTTGGATGTGTCTGACTGTGGTACACAAGGGACACCTCAAATTTGGACAAGAATAGATTGACATATGTTGGAACAACATTGGCCCCCATCGCTGTACCCTGGCATTGTGCAAAAAAATGATCTCCAATTTTCCAAAGCAGGCTCACCCATTATCTTAAAGCGTGCCTTAAAAAACTGAATGCTTTAGTCAATTTTTTACTGCAATTACTAACATAGGAAACTCTATTTAGCAGTGTGTAATTTCTTGACTGTTACTGTATAAAAACAGATGCCAACTATATGGCATACAAATTTAAAAAAAATCTCAGAATGATGGATGAAAACCATATATTTTTCTGGATGATAATCAGAATATTTGTCATTACACATCTCTGAATCCAGCCTAAGGCCTCATTCAGACATCCATAATTTTTTACGTACATAGAAACCATTATTCATTAGTTTTTGGAATCTGAGTTTTTTCTGTGATTTTAGACTTGTAGAGTCATTTTAAAACTACAATGGATCACAATTAGACATGTCTCCTTGATTCTTTTGCAGACACATGGTCTTCAAAAAACATGGACACGTGAATAGCACTATAGATATCAATGGGTATGCGTTCTATAAGTGAAAATCACAAATAGAATAAGTACGTTAAACACAGACATCTGAATGAGACCTAAGTGACATCTTTAAAGTAAGCTACAGGAATTATAATGTGTCAAAATAGTTAGCTTCAAGATATTATACAGTTATGTAGTTATATTATTTTGCCTCTAAAAATATCTATGTTGGAAGTATATTATATCCAATAAAGGCTAGATAACAAAATACTAAAAGAGTTTAAAAATGAAGAGATAATAGTTAGAATGTCAATGGACCCTGTCATGTTGAAAAGAGTCAGATAGATATACATATTTATAGGAAAAGTTTCAGTAAAACAATGTTATACATTGAATTCCCTGGTGTTTGGTGAGTCCAGTGGATGGGCCTATTCTGTGATTGACAGCCTTCCCTCTATTACTGAAAGCAGAGATAGCTGTCAATCATTAGTAGGACCGCCCACTAGGCTCATCTGCATACATACACCAGGGATATGAGTAAGATGCAGGTTTTACTGATTTTTTTCCCCAACAAAACTACATATCATTTTGTTCCGCTTCTCCTTCTCTATACCATGCTGCCAACCAATTAGACTACATTAACAATGAGACAAGTTCCCTTAAAAAAAACACATCTCTTTGGTTGGATGACATACAGTAGGAACATCTTGTTTTATATAAAATGGTCCAATATTTCTATTTAAAATTCTGTGCAAATGGTCTGAGGACTTGTAGTGAAATGCTGTGGCTACTACTTCTCCAACCTTAATAAACCTAAAGAAACGAACTGGGATATAAGGTGGTGTATATGCAGCATGTCAGTGCATGTTCACATTGGCCACTAAACAGACAAGACCCAAGATAGAAACATAATAAACAAATACCCCGCAGTACATAAATAAATAGCAATACTCCATGGAAATAATATAGGGCACTTAGTTAACATAATTTTGATAACAAAATGCAAAAGCCATCCCACCACTTCACGGTGACCCTAATCAGACATTCCTTACCTCAAATATTAAAACCTTACTGCTTGTCAAGTGACATGCATATGGATCAGGGCTGAGAAGGATTGACCCCAGCTAGTAAACACGCAGCCATTTGGAACCACATGAATATAGCATCCAGATCAACGTACATAATGAGTGGCAGCTTTTTTCTAGTGTGAATTTCTGTACAGGTAGGGCTGACGATCACTGTTCTGGTGTTAAGAAGCTGGACAGAAAAAAAACTATAAATACCATACCTCATTATTTTATTTGTATGTCTTATTTTGCTCTAAGATACAGGGGTATGTAAAAGAATGGGCACCCCTTGTCAAAATTACTGTTATTATGAACAACTAAGCAAGATGAAATGGTCTCTAAAAGGGTCGAAGTTAAGGATGACATATTTCCATTGTGTTTTAGGTAAAAAAAATATATTGTCATGTTTTACATTTTAGAAATTACAAAAATGAAAATGAACTAATGCAGCAATTTGGGTACCATGCATGATTAGTACTAGGGTTGAGCGAAACGGGTCGGCCATTTTCAGAAGTCGCCGACTTTTGGCAAAGTCGGGTTTCATGAAATCCGACCCGACCCCTGTGTGGGGTCAGCCATGAGGTCGGCGATCTTCTGAATCTGGTATCGGAATTCCGATACCGAGTTCCGATATGTTTGCGATATCGGAAATCGGTATCGGAATCCACATTTAAGTGTAAAATAAAGAATTTAAATAAAAAATATTGATATACTCACCTCTCCGGAGGCCCCTGGACATCGCCGCTGGTAACCGGCAGCCTTCTTTGCTTAAAATGAGCGCGTTTACGGCCTTCCATGACGTCACGGCTTCTGATTGGTCGCGTGCCACTCATGTGACCGCCACGCGACCAATCACAAGCCGTGACGTAATTCTCAGATCCTAAATTCCTCATTCTAGGAATTTAGGACCTGAGAATTACGTCACGGCTTGTGATTGGTCGCGTGAGCAGTCACATGGGTGGCCGCGACCAATCACAAGCCGTGACATCATCTAAGGCCCTTCACGCGCTCATTCTTAAGAAGGAAGGCTGCCGGAAAGAAGCAGGGCGCGTTCGAGGGTGAGTATATATCTACTAGGAATATACTCACCCTCGGCTTCTTTCCGGCAGCCTTCCTTCCTAAGAATGAGCGCGTTCAGGGCCTTAGATGACGTCACGGCTTGTGATTGGTCGCGGCCGCCCATGTGACCGCCACACGACCAATCACAAGCCGTGACGTAATTCTCAGGTCCTAAATTCCTAGAATTAGGAATTTAGGACCTGAGAATTACATCACGGCTTGTGATTGGTCGCGTGGCGGTCACATGAGCGGCACGCGACCAATCAGAAGTCGTGACGTCATGGAAGGCCCTGAACACGCTCATTTTAAGCAAAGAAGGCTGCCGGTTACCAGCGGTGATGTCCAGGGGCCTCCGGACGGGTGAGTATATCAATATTTTTTATTTTAATTATTTATTTTACACATTAATATGGATCCCAGGGCCTGAAGGAGAGTTCCCTCTCCTTCAGACCCTGGGAACCATAGTATCCCATTGCACTGCATTGGGTTTCGTGTTTCGGCCGACCCCGACCCCGACTTTTTTATAGGATCGGCCGATTTCGCTCGACCTGACTTTTGAGAAAGTCGGGTTTCGTGAAACCCGACCCGATCCTATAAAAATAAAAGTCGCTCAACCCTAATTAGTACCTAGTAGCTCCTCTGTTTTGCAAGTATCACAGCTTCTAAACGCTTTTTGTAGCCAGACAAGAGTCTTTCAATTCTTGTTTGAGAGATTTTCATCCATTCTTTCTTAGAATATTCTTCCAGTTCTGTGAGATTCCTGGGTAGCCTTCCATGTTCAGATCAGGGACAGTGAGGGCCATAGAAAAACCTTCAGCTTGTGCCTTTTGAGGTAGCTAATTGTGGTCTTTGACATTTGTTTGGATCACCATCCTCTTTTCCACTTCAGCTTTTTTACAGATGATGTTATGCTTGCATCAAGAATTTATCAAAATTTCATTGAATCCATTCTTCTCTCTAGCCGAGAAATATTCCCCATACCATTGGCTGCAACACAACTCCAAAGCATGATTGATCCACCACCATGCTTAATAGTTGGAGAGATGTTCTTTTCCTGAAATTTTGTGTCCTTTTTCCTCCAGGCTTATCTTGTGGCTAAAGCGTTCTATTATAGCCTCATCGGTCCACAGTAATTGTTTCCAAATTGCATCAGGCTTGTTTAGATGTTCAGTTGCATACTGATGCTGAATTTTACGATGAGGATGCAGGAGAGGTTTTCTAATGACTCTTCCAAGAAAGCCATATTTGTGCAGGTGTCTCTGAACAGTAGAACAATGTACCACAACTCCGAAATCTGCTAAATCTTTCTGAAGGTTTTTTGCAGTCAAGCGGTGGTTCTAATATGCCTATCTATCAATCCTATAAGCAACTCTCACTCAAATTTTGCTTGGTCTTCCAGACCTTCTTTTGACATCCTCTGTTACTGTTAACTGTCATTTCTTAATTGCATTTTGACCTGAGGAAAGGGCAACTTGAAAACGCTTTGCCATTTTCTTACATTCTTCTACTGCTTTGTGAGCCTGCACCATTTTCATTTTCAGAGTGCTAGGCAGCTGCTTAGAAGAACCCATGGCTGCTATTTTTGACACAAGGTTAGTGGAGGCTGTTTTTTTTTATAAAGCTGGGAAATTTACATCACCTGGCCTATCCTAGCGATCATATTGAACAAGCCATAACCCTAACAGGCTAATTAAGGTCTTAGTGAAAGTTGTCTAAGCACATAAATTTCCATGGGTGCCCAAACTTTTGCATCTGCCCATTTTCCTTTTTGTAACTTTTAAACTGTAACTAAATATGTATAACAATATGCATATTTTTTTTGCCTAAAATACAAAGGAAATGTTTCATCTTTAATTTTAGTGCTTTTAGGGATCATTTCATCTTCAACTTGCTTAACTGTTCACAATAACAGTAATTTTGATCAGGGGTACCCAAACTTTTACATTCCACTGACATCAACGGGTACACTATAAAGGGAAAGTCCCATGAGAGACATCCTTTTTTCAAATGTGGTCACCTCAACTATCAGCTGTTTATTGCAGGTCATGCTTAAAAAACTCCAGAATGATCAAGATCAGCATTGTTCATACCATTCTTGGTGAGGAGATTTGCTGGATTGAAACACTTCTTATTTATGAAGAATTGTATGCTTCTTCATGAATCCAGCGTGCTTGATGAGTTGCCTACATGTGAGCCTCACCACAAATCCTGCCATAGTACCTGTCATTAATTTGATGAGTGACGGTCATCATTTTCCTATCCTACCCCAGCTCCACCCACTTTGTCAGCTATAGATGAAAATGGTGTGAAAATGACAAAAGTCACAAAATTTTACTGTAGCCTCTAGTTGCGCCAAAATTGTACAACTTTTCAAAGCTTTTTATGCCGGAATACTTGCGTAAAAGTTTTGAGGAATTGGACCCTTAGTTTTCAAACACTTAGGCCCTGATTCATCATGCCAATCTTGATGAGGGGGCAGGGTGGAGTGCAAGGTGCCAGAGACGCACACCTCTCAATAAATCAGGTTAGGCGGAAAGTGTCTGAAGTAATATTTGTGGCGAAAAGGTACACCATCGCTTGCCATTAACCCCTTTCTGACCTCGGACGGGGTAGTATGTCTGAGGTCAGATCCCCTGCTTTGATGCGGGCTCTGGCGGTGAGCCCGCATCAAAGCCGGGACATGTCAGCTGTTTTGAACAGCTGACATGTGCCCACAATAGCGGCAGGTGGAATCGCGATTCACCCGCCGCTATTAACTAGTTAAATGCCGCTGTCAAACGCTGACCGCGGTATTTTAACTATCGCATAGCAACCAGAGGTCTTCTTGAGACCTCTATGGTTGTTGATGCCGGATTGCTGTGAGCGCCACCCTGTGGTAAGCGCTCATAGCAATGCAGGAATTCAGCTACATAGGAGCGATCTGAGCATCGCTTCTATGTAGCAGAGCCGATCAGGCTATGCCAGCTTCTAGCTTCCCATGGAGGCTATTGAAGCATGGCAAAAGTAAAAGGAAAATGTTTTAAAAAATATGAAAAAAATAAAAAAAATATAACAGTTTAAATCACCCTCCTTTCGCCCCATTCAAAGTAAAACAAAAAAAATTCAAACCTACACATATTTGGTGTCGTCGCATTCATAATCACCCGATCTATCAATAAAAAAAGGATAAACCTGATTACTAAATGGCATAGCAAGCAAAAAATTTGAAACGCCGGAATTCCTTTTTTTTGTTCGCCGCGACATTGCATTAAAATGCAATAACGGGTAATCAAAAGAACGTATCTGCACCAAAATGGTATAATTAAAAACGTCTGCTCGGCACACAAAAAATAAGCCCTCACCCGACCCCAGATCATGAAACATGGAGATGCTACGGGTATCGGAAAATGGCACAGTTTTTTATTTTTTTTTAGCAAAGTTTGGAATTTTTTTTTACCACTTAGATAAAAAATAACCTAGACATGTTTGGTGTCTATGAACTCATAATGACCTGGAGAACCATAATGGCAGGTCAGTTTTAGCATTTAATGAACCTAGCAAAAAAGCCAAACAACAAACAAGTGGGGGATTGCACTTTTTTTGCAAATTCACCGCACTTGGATTTTGTTTCCTGTTTTCTAGTACATGACATGCTAAAACCAATGATGTTTCTCAAAAGAACAACTCGTCCCACAAAAAATAAGCCCTCATATGGCCATATTGGTGAAAAAATAAAAAAGTTATGTCTTTGGGAAAGAGGGGAGCGAAAAACAAAAACGAAAAAATGAAATTACTGTATTTTTCGGATTATAAGACGCACTTTTGTTCCCCCAAATTTTTGGGGAAAGTGGGGGGTGCATCTTATAATCCAAATTTGTGTGCTGTGCTGTAGAGGAGGGGGAGCAGCTCTGGAGTGATATCAGGGGGGTGGGGTGGGCTGCCTGCGGGCTGCAGAGACAGCAGAGGTCTTGTGCTCCCGCTCATTATCCTCATGTAATATTCACTGCACCCGCTGTCTATCACCTTGGTGCTGAAGCTGTGCCGAATTGATTCACAGAGGAGCAGTGAATATTACCTGTGCCTGCATCTCCCCCCCTCCCATCATGGATATGGCCCCCCGACACTCTTATATGCCCCCTCCCCCCTGCTGCTGGCAGACACATCCCCCCCCCCGTGCTGCTGGCAGGCACATAAAATAACAAACACTTAACTCACCTTCCGATGATGGCTCCCTGCTCACAGCTTCTTTGTTGCACTTCCTGTGTCTGTGCTGACATCCGATCATGTGATCGGTACAGCACAGTGATGACATCACTGTGTGCCCAGGTCACATGATCCGATGCCTGGGAAACAGGAAGCGCAACCGAGGAGCTGGGAGCACAGAGCCATCATCGGAAGGTGAGTTAAGTGTTTGTTATTTTATCATGTGCCTGCCAGCAGCACAGGGGGGTCATGTGTCTGCCAGCAGCATGGGGGGCATGTGTCTGCCAGCATCACAGGGGGGCATGTGTCTGCCAGCAGCACAGGGGGGGCATGTGGAGGGCCCCCAAATGCAGGGCAGCGGGGTACTCGGTACCGGGTCTCTCTCTCGGTTCTGGGGATGTCATGGTGGCCTGACCCGGTCCGTGGCCCTGCTAAGGGGCGTCCAATTAAAGGTGTAGGTGACGGTGTAGGTTGCAGTAAATAACGAGGACACAGGGTTGCAGTCTCTTTACCTCTTTACTGAAGGCTTCAGCATCCGCAATCCAGAGCACTGTTAACTGGACTGGCTGAGACCGGCCGGTCCGAAGGCACATCCAGAGTTCCCTTTGCAGGTGGAAATCAGTAGCCTACCTACTAGCGCCTGGGTGTTGTAGTACTTCCCTGCTGAGCACCATGGGATAGTCCTCACAACTGTCGTGTATGTTTCTGTTCTTTCTCTCTCCGTCCCCCAGATGATATGGATAGGACGCACCCGTATGACGGGGTAGGCTTGGAGTTATTTTATAGGGACCCTAGAGATGCCCCTCTCCCACAATTGCCTCCGTTGTCTTCATTAGGTGAATAAGGTGAGACAGCCAACCTAAAGTTAACTGCCCTGCCATCGGTTCAAAGTAATGCGTAGAGTCTGTTACTTTCTCGGCGTTCCGGCCACTGGCTACGCGCCTCAGTAGGATGTTGCCGATCTCGGGGCATGACTCCTACTGGTTCTATCGCCTTTGTGCTGTGATCTCGTTTCTCACTTCTCCACAATATACTTCGCTTCGTGTCCTTTCTTAAGATGCCACCGCAATGCGGTGCAGGCACGGCTCCGTAACAATCTGTCCTTTTGCTAGGCCCCTGTCAGGATCCCACCCCTGACAGGGACCCCCCTGAATCTTCCCAAGCAACGCTCTCCTCTCACTAGATGTTACCTGGGCAAAACCAAGTCAGCTTCTCCCTAACTTCCTATCCAACCCACAGGGGGGCATGTGTCTGCCAGCAGCACAGGGGGGCATGTGTCTGCCAGCAGCACAGGGGGGCATGTGTCTGCCAGCAGCACAGGGGGGGGCATGTGCCTGCCAGCAGCACGGGGGGAGGCATGTGCCTGCCAGCACAGTTCCCACAATGAATATTTGGTGAGTTTTTCATGTTGCAGATTGACTGCAACATGTCTGCACCTATTTGATAAACTTGCTTGCATGCGTTTTTTTCATTGCATTTTTTACTGTGTTTTTTACCATGCGTATTTATTACGTTTTTGACACCTTTGTTTTTGTGTCCTTTTGGTATGCTGCTCTGTTTTTGACATAACGCTTGTGAATTTTTACCTGCAGATTTTACACATCTAGTGAAATTCTGTGAGGAAAATAGACACATAAAAATTATTGTACCCACAAGAGAAATTGACATGTTGTGGATTGTGGATTTCACACACCTACCTATCATTTTATGCAGCATAAAACAAAGTACAGTGAGCATGAGGTTTCTATCAATCCCATCCACTTTGTTGAAACTGTAGGGCGCTGTGTTTTTTGTGCAGCAAAAATACACAATGTCAATAACTGACCAAAAACTCATTGTGAGAACTTATCCTTTCATTTAGCTAATAGAGGCATCATTACAGTGGTAGGCTACTAATAGGAGTAGCACTCCTGATGCTTTATAGGCTCCCACTAGAAAGGGAACTGCAACAGAGCTCTATATAAACAAATAGGGGTGTGGTGGACATGGGGACCAAAAGACATCAAGTGGGGTGCATCTATACAGTCATGGCAAAAGTGTTGACACCCTTGAAGTTGTTCCAGAAAATGAAGTATTTCTCCCAGAACATTATTGTAGTAACACATGTTTTGTCATACACATGTTTATTTCCTTTGTGTGTGTTGGGGCAACACAAAAATAAACACAAAACCCCAAAACCTATCAATGAGCCAGACAAAATTGTTGGCACCTTTCAAAAAACGTGGGTAAACAACTTTGTTTAAAGAATGTGATGCTTGTTCAGACTGACCTGTGGCAATTAACAGGTGTGGGCATTACGAACATCATATCTGAAACCAGATAAAAAGGGGTGTAGTTGACTCAATATTTGCATTGTGTGTCTGTGTGTGACACACTAAGCATGGAGAACAGAAAGAGTAGAATAGAACTGCCTGAGGACTTGAGAACCAAAACTGTCAAAAAATATCAACAATCTCAATGTTACAAGTCCATATCCAGAGATCTTGATGTTTCTTTCTCCACAGTGTGCAATATAATCAAGACATTTACAACCCATGACAACCCATGACAATGTAGCTAATTGATGAAAAGTTGCAATGCAGTCTTAATTGTGGATAAGCAGCCTCAATCAAGTTTCAAAGACATTCAAGCTGTCCTGCTGGCTGAGGGTGCATTAGTATCAGTGTGAACTATCCATTGACATTTGAATGAAATGAAGTACTATGGCAAGATACCCAGGAAGACCACACTGCTGATACAATATCATAAAAAAGGTAGACTGCAGTTTGCCAAAATGTATGTCAGTAAGCCGAAATCCTTCTGGGAAAGCATTTTGTGGACATATGAGACCAAGATAGAACATTTTGGTATGGCACATCATTCTACTGTTTACTGAAAATGGAATAAGGCCTACAAAGAAAATAACACTGTACCTACAGTCAAATATGATGGAGGTTCAAAGATGTTTTGGAGTTGTTTTGCTGTCTCTTGCACTGGGTGCCTTGACTGTGTGCAAGGCATCATGAAATATGAAGATTGCCAAAGGATTTTGGGTTGCAATGTAGTGCCCAGTGTCAGAAAGTCGGGTTTGTGTCATAGGTCATGGATTTTGCAGCAGAACAATGACCACCAAACCTACTTCAAGATGCACCTAGAATGGATGGAAACAAAGCACTGGAGAATTCTGAAGTGGCCAGCAATGAGTCTGGATCTAAATCCCATTGAACACCTGTGGTGAGATCTTAAATTTTTTGTTGGGAGAAGGCACCCTTCAAATATGAGAGACCTGGAGCGGTTTGCAAAAGTAGAGTGGTCCAAAATTCCAGCTGAGAGGTGTAAGAAGCTTGTTGATGGTTATAGGAAGCGATTAATTGCAGTTATGTATTCCAAAGGGTGTGCAACCAAAAATTAAGTTGAGGGAGCTAACAATTTTGTCCGGCCCACTTTTAGGGTTGTGTGTGAAATTTTGTCCAATTTGCCTTTTTCTCTCTGTTTTATATTGTTCAAATACACACAAAGGAAATAAACGTGTGTAACAAAGAGTATGTGATTGCAATAACTGCAATAATTTTCTGGGATAATCTCAACGGTGGCAAAACTTTTGGCCATGACTGTATATTAAGTCTTTTAAAGCTTTTTGCTTCTTCCTCTTTGTTTTCCGCTGTCTCCCTCTTTACTTCAAGACAAGAGGTTGCCTCAATGGTTTTCCTTCAGGTTAGAGACTTCTGTTCTCTGCTGTTTTACAGTAAACTTTTTATTGTATGCTTGGAGTTATCATTATCTTTCCTCTAATTCATGCCCCTATGACAACCAGCAGATAAATCATAGATGCTGTTGACCCATCAACTGTAATATCACATTCCACTATAACTTTGCTTGAAACAACAGTACCGCTAAAATCCCCAGAAGTGGAGCAGACACAATAATAGGCGCCCTGCATGCCCACTCTGGGCTCTTTAGTGGATCACTATAGGTCACTGTGTCCCTCAGCACTTGTTGGAGTCAGTAGCAAGCAGTGACAGACTGTGGGAGGAGATAGTGCTGGGTGCTTTTCTCACAGTCATTGCTGTCTCTGCATTAGGAGATGTGTGAAGTGGGGTGTAAGTGCTGCCACAGGCAGATATACAGGCAGGACTGCTGATAGCCAGCACTCTGCACCTACAAAAGGAAGAACAACTAATACTGAGTGGGGACAATGACTGAGCCCAGCAGCAGGAAAGAGGGATTTAAAAAATGCAGAAGTGCCACTTTCAGCATTGATGGCTTCAGCTTCACCATAGGTAAGAACTTTTCATCATCATTTATTATGCTCTGCAGCAGATCGCTTCTGAGTAATGCTCAGCTCTCTGTATGCTCATGTATGTAGGCATAGGCTATCTAGGGCTTCTGCGGTCATCTCCTTATATAAGTGCAGCCAGAAGCAGACTGGAGGCTTCTGTGAGAAGCCAGAAACTAGAGAAAATCAGAATGGAAAAATTCCTTATCTCATAATAGTATTAGGGCACTGGAAATAATGGTCCTGGCTTGGTGAGGTCATGTCTGGTGAAGTTTGGGAAGTTTTCTTATAAAGAGCTTTGGTTATCAGGTGCTTGTGTGCTATAGTCACCTGCTGTCAAACAGCTTGTATGTATCCCTATTAAATAACTTCTGCCTGTGAGATCGATGTGTAGTGCCCAAATACTGAACACCTTCTGTAAGATCAAGTTTATGTGTCTGCAACAATGTGTCACTAACAAGTCATAGTGTCCACTGGCTGTCACTTTAAAACTTTAGTAGCATTGGTTTTAAGTTATAGCATGCAATGCATCTATCTATCCCATATCTATCTAGCTGTCTCATATCTATCTTTCTATCTATCCATCCATCCATCCACCTATGTGTGTGTGTTTGAACAGTCAGATAGATGCATTGCATGTTATAACTTAAGAATTAGAACCAATGCCACTATTTATAGCGACAAGTTACAGACTGAATTGTAAGTATAGTTGTGTATAAAATATATATAGCAGTTCAAACATATATATATATATATATATAATAATAATATAATAATATATATATATATATATATATATATATATATATATATATATATATACAAACGCACACATACATATGCATTTATTATTATTTATTATTATAGCGCCATTTATTCTATGGTGCTTTACATGTGAGGAGGGGTATGCAGAATAAAAACAAGTACAGTACAATACAAGTCACAATGGTACAGGAGGAGAGAGGACCCTGCCCGCGAGAGCTCACCGTCTACAAGGGGTGGGTGAGGATACCGTAGGCGAGGGTAGAGCTCGTTGTGCAGTGGTTTGGTCCAGCGGTGATTACTGCAGATTGTAGGCTTATTATTATGTATTACTTATTTATTATGCCAACTTATATAGTGCCATCATATTACAGACATAATCATCACAATCTAAATTCCCTATCAGTATGTCAAACACGGGAAGAAGACACATGCTCATTGCAGATGTTGTCCTTGATGGAATATGAACCCTGGACCTCATTGCTGCCAGACTGTCGCTATATATATATATATATATATATATATATATATATATATATATATATATATATATATATACACCCCCACACATACACACATGCATACTAAATATTTATAGGTCAGACAACAATGATGTCTTCTGCTCCTACCTATTAGTTAGAACTGTTGATATAAGTATTCTCTGTCATTCTTGTCATTAGGTAAACACATAATTGCCATGTGTTCGCTTTGATAGGCAGGCGCTCTTGGATTACACACTCTTTAGAATAAGCTGTAGTTTGATTCCAGCAGCCTGCGCTTTCACCTGCATTGCAGCCACTGAGCTTTTCATGTTGGATTAATTAGGGTGTTGGCATCCACTGTCAAATCTCTATTTAAATTGCTACTTGTTCTGATTTCTTAGGTCTCATTATGCTCTTGTAGAGGTGGCACCCTGACTACTCAGGCACAGCTGCCTGCTACCCCCCATGCTGTGTGATTGCTTGCAGAGCCCATAGACATTGGCTACTTTATGTAAAGATTTTCATTAAAAAAATAATTAGTCACAACATGCAAAAGCATATAGTTGACTGCATAAACAACATCAAGCACAGATAGTAAGTGGATGGCTAGGAGCCTGCATAGTTTAATGTTCGGGGTAATTTGGTTGTCCTTAGATCTGGCCTGTTTGGAATATGCCAGCTCTTTCATGCTCTTCCATAATGAGGTTTGGTGCTCTGTGTTTTGCAGCCACTAATAGGAGTAGATCACTGTCTTTAGAAGAATGCAGAATTGTGTTATGACAACTTAGCATTATATGCCTCTGATATTCCTCTCAAGCTGCCTCGGAAGCTCACAGGATGACTGGGGTATAAACCTCTTTGAGCTTGATGCGCTCAATGTACTTCATGCCTCTGCTGCCTTTATGTGACAGGTGAAAGATAAAATAGACCTACAAATGAAATGTTATCTCTAAACGAGATGTAGCAGTGCCAGAGGCCATAACAGACATCATCCATAATGCTAAGCAGCAATAATGGCAGCTGGAGCCCTTCTATGTGCTCACTACATGCGCTCCAAAACACTGGCATAGTGCAGCAATGTGTGATAATCACAACGACATAGCAGCATTTTCCTGGCAAATATTTATCAAATGTTTTCAAGTTCGATCTATGCTTTTGTTTCCATTGTAAACTCCGCTCAGAAGAGAACCACTTGTTGCCACAACGCTTTCCCTGCCAGGAATCCTGTAATGCGGCTGCAGGAAGCCGACCAGTGTAATCGCTAATAAAATAACCAGTTAATGAAAACATCTTCTGGGAGATTACATCATAAAATATTGTATGTTGTCACTTATGTAATCACTGGCTTTTGAAGGTATTCCAGAATTTGTGTATGTTATCTGCATATAGTAAACGTGTTTGTGGAATTTATTTTTTTCTTGCTTGATTTCAAAATATCACAATTATTATTGCCGTGAAACAGTATTTCACCTTGGTTAGTTAAAAAGGCATGAAAACTTAGCAACATGGCAGTGAAATACACACACACACACACACACACTATACCAACCCCCCACACACTATATTACCCCCACATTCACACCATACCACCTCCCCCGCACACTATATTACCCCCACACTCACACCATACCACCTCCCACACACACTATATTGACACACACACATGTACTATATTACTCTCCCACACACATACTATATTACTCTCCCCTCACACGTACATAAACAATATACCACCCCCAAACACTATATTACCCACTCACACACACTATACCACCCCCCAAACAATATACCCCCCACACACTATATTACTACACACACACATACTATACCACCCCTCACACACTATACCACCCCCACACATACTATACCACCCCTCACACACTATACCACCCCCACACATACTATACCACCCCTCACACACTATACCACCCCCACACATACTATGCCACACCCCCACACACACATACTATACCACCTCTCACACACTATACCACCCCCACACACACATACTATACCACCCCTCACACACTATACTACCCCCACACATACTATGCCACACCCCCACACACACATACTATACCACCCTACACACACTATACCACCCCCACACATACTATGCCACACCCCCACACACACATACTATACCACCTCTCACACACTATACCACCCCCACACACACATACTATACCACCCCTCACACACTATACTACCCCCACACATACTATGCCACACCCCCACACACACATACTATACCACCCTACACACACTATACCACCCCCACACATACTATACCACCCCTCACACACTATACCACCCCCACACATACTATACCACCCCTCACACACTATACCACCCCCACACATATTATACCACCCCTCACACACTATACTACCCCCACACATACTATACCACCTCACACACTATACCACCCCCACACATACTATACCACACCCCCACACACGCACATTCTATACTAAGCGCCCTGCATGAACACATACCCACACTACATGCACACATGACCACTGAATGACTTTTACTACAGCATTTTGTTATGAACATATTGGATAATTAGTAGAGAAATGTGAATACATATGCTATAACTGACACATATCATGCAATTAGGTATTTGTTCCATTTATATCATTATCAACACTTTTAAAGTGGTTGTCACCAACCAGTACAACCCCTTCTCAATCTGAAAGTTTGTCCCAATTAAAATAAAAACACTTATAGTCACCTCCGGTACCGGCGCCATTCCAGCGGTGTCCGCACTCGCATTCCCAGTGCTCATGAGATGTTATGTCATGTGAAGCCAGTGCCCAATCAGCACTGGCATCACTGTCCCCGCTTTCGGGCATTTAAGTAATCAACAGGAAGTCAGAGCTGCAGCTGGCCATTCACTTCCTGTTTGTTGCTTATACATCCAAAAGCGGGGGCAGTGACGCCAGTGCTGATAAGGCACAGATTCACGTGGCATAAAAACCTCTTGTGAGCACTAGGAATGTGAGTGCCAACACCGCTGGACCAGCGCCACCATAGAAGATGAGTATAAGAATTTTTATTTTAACTGTGGTAAATATTCAAATTGAGAAAGGGTTAGTCAAGTAATTGACATCCTCTTTAAGGAAATTTTCAACCAAACAACCCTAAATTTATTATTATTGAGTATTAAAAGTTCCTGGCATATACATTAAAATAGTCCTTAGAGCTCTCTTACCCAACAGAAGCCAAAAGAGTGTCTTTGTCAGGGTGATTAGCATAGCTTTTTGCCAACTATATAGGGAAGAAAATCAGCCTTTGCTTTTTTCTTTTTTTTAAATGCCATCCTGGTAATTAATACTTGCTGCCCGATCTACGAGCTGCATGTATCAGGCTCTGGATGTGTGATTGACTCTGAAACACTTTGGAATTTCAGACAAAAGCAAACTTTAAATGCCACCAAGGACTAAGCCACACAGGTGACTAGTCTAAAAAGCCAAAAAAGTGATGAAGGACAGCATCCAATCCAGGTGAAAAAACACTTCTTTTATTGTGCCAAGTGCAACGTTTCAACCATGAAAGGTCTTTTTCAAGCATTAAAAATGGCGGCCTTAAATAGGGAATGGTTGTAAATCCCACCAATCTCTTTACAAGAAACCGCCCATATAATTTACATACAAATATATAATAAAGTGAACAATATATAAAAACACACATTAATACATCACATCTACCTAAATAAATGTGTCAATTCTTATTTATATGGAGATATTCCTAATAAAAACGCCATAGATGTCACTACTAGCACATGGAGTACAGCAAACGTAAATAAACAGAAACATGCTGTTGTATCTAAACCAATCGTTACATCAAAAGGTGCTTTGGTCACTAATTCACTACCAATAAGATGTAACCTAACAAAGAGTGGTCACATGTCCAGTTTAAACCAATCACAGCTCTAAAAGAGTCAGCAAATCACAGTGTTATCTCTAGCATGATCTAATACCAGGACTGCCATTGGCTACCAAAAGAATGGTCACATGTCCAGTTTAACCCAATCAGAGCTCCAGATATATCAGTAAATCACAGCACTATCCCCAGCATGGTCTGATAGAAGGGCTGCCATTGGTTACCAACAAAGGGTGGTCACATGTCCAGTTTAACCCAATCAGAGCTCTAAATATATCAACAAATCACAGCGCTACCTCCAGCATGGTTTACTACAAGGACTGCCATTGCCTACCAACAAAAAGTGGTCACATGTCCAGTTTAACCCAATCAGAGCACTAAATATATCAGCAAATCACAGCACTATCACCAGCACAGTCTGATACAGTGACTGCCATTGGCTATCGTGCCAGAATCTCAGGCCGACGCAGTAGAAACAATCCAAAGTAAACTCCACATCACCTGATCGGGGCCTCGCTTACCTGTCATATCCAGCAGAGATTCGGCCTCTCTCCAACATGCAGTGCCAACTCCGGTATGCGAATACGCATGACACCCAGCTCCACATGAGCAGCGCCCATTGGACACGCCCAGGAGAGCCGTAAGACACGCCCACACACAAACATGGTGCCAGCTCCCACACTGTAGGAGGACAAAGTTGCATAATCATGGCATGTGATTTATATAAATTTTCATATCCAGGATCGTAATTCTACTCCACCTCGGAAAATAAAATATCACGCCAATACATCACAACGATATTAACTTCCACAATGACCACAGGAGAACCATTATTCTAACTGGGCGTATGCACATAACAAGAGGCTAAAAAAACTTGCCATTCAAAAAACTATACCCCCTACTTGCCTAACACTTATACACCATATCCATGGTTTCTTGAAAGGAAGGGGACCAATTTATCGTTATACGCATTATACACGCTACACGGACAACCACCTGTTTTTTTCTTTTTTTCTAGTAAAAGGCACCCAAGCCATCATATCGGTGATTCCCAGCCAGTCTCCCATGCTGGTACTTACCCAGCCTCAAGCTGCTTAGCATTTGTGATTTGACGATGACGAGGACAGGCACATTTTGCTTAAAGTGGCCAAGGCTGTCTTATTAGAATAACAATGTAGATAGTCTATATTCAGACCCCGCAATAATAAACCATAGGAAAACTATCCATACAAAACACCAATTAAAACAACCAATTATTAAAAACAAACTACACTGACTAGATACCGCACGTATATTTATATTCAATATTCAAACCTCCCGGATAAAGGGAACTAAAGGCCCCGTCTCACATAGCGAGATCGCTAGCGAGATCGCTGCTGAGTCACAAGTTTTGTGACGCAACAGCGACCTCAGTAGCGATCTCGCTATGTGTGACACGTACCAGCGACCAGGCCCCTGCTGTGAGATCGCTGGTCGTGTCGGAACGGCCTGGGCCGTTTTTTGATCGTTGAGGTCCCGCTGACATCGCTGAATCGGTGTGTGTGACACCGATCCAGCGATGTCTTCACTGGTAACCAGGGTAAACATCAGGTTACTAAGCGCAGGGCCGCGCTTAGTAATCCGATGTTTACCCTGGTTACCAGCGTAAATGTAAAAAAAAATAAACAGTACATACTCACCATGTGATGTCCGTCAGGTCCCTTGCCGTCTGCTTCCCACACTGACTGAGCGCCGCAAAGTGAAAATGAAAGTACAGCACAGCGGTGACGTCACCGCTGCGCTCTGCTCTCACTGTACGGCGGCACTCAGTCAGAGCAGGAAGCAGACGGCAAGGGACCTGACGGACATCAGATGGTGAGTATGTACTGTTTGTTTTTTTTGGTAACCAGGGTAAACATCGGGTTACTAAGCGCGGCCCTGCGCTTAGTAACCCGATGTTTACCCTGGTTACCCGGGTGCTGCAGGGGGACTTCGGCCTCGTTGAAGACAGTTTCAACGATGCCGAAGTCGTTCCCCTGATCGTTGGTCGCTGGAGAGAGTGGTCTGTGTGACAGCTCCCCAGCGACCACACAGCGACAAAACAGCGACGCTGCAGCGATCAGCATCGTTGTCTGTATCGCTGCAGCGTCGCTGTGTGTGACGTGGCCTTAAGTCTAGAGATCCACTTTAGTTCTTTCTGTTTCAACAATCTCACCCTATCACCTCCTCTCCTCAAGGGGGGTACACTGTCAATTACCCTAAACCTCAACTGACTAACCGAGTGACCACTCTCCACAAAATCCTTAGGCACCGGCAATTCCACCAATTTGGTCCTGATGGTACTTTTGTGCTTACCAATTCGTGCCTTGACCTCCATGGTGGTCTCACCTACGTAGGTCAAACCACATGGGCACACTAACAAATATATAACAAAGCTGGAGGTACAAGTGTACCTCCCCCTGATATAGATTTTCTTCCCCGTATGGGGGTGATAGAAGAAATCACCTTTAATTAAATTGCCACAGCAGGCACACCCCAGGCAGGGAAAATTTCCCATCCTGGGTGGCGCCAATGTCCTTTGTACAGTCGTCCATTCAGGGCTGATGTCAGACCTAACAAGCTTATCTTTTATGTTATGACACCTCCTAAATAAAAAAATCAGGGGTTGAGTAAACCCATCTACTCCAGGAAGACCTTGTTTTAATAAACCCCAGTGTTTAACCAGGATATTGTTCATTTGGCGACTAGCTGTATTGAACGTGGACACGAATGGAATTCGCATGTCTTTACTCTTATTAATTTGTTTTCTTGTATCTGTCCTACAGATCTCCTTAACTTTCTTCCTATGTGTTGTAACTGTGCTGTCAGGATAACCTCTATCCACAAATTTCTTGAACATCACATCTAGCCTGGAGTCAAGGAGTGACTCATCTGTCACAATTCTGTGAACCCTCAACATCTGACTCCAGGGTAGGGACTCAACCATATTTCTGGGATGATGGCTATTGAACTGCAACAGACTATTTCTGTCTATGCTCTTGACAAAAAGATCCATCTTTAATGAAGATCCATCTTTATAGACCAATGTGTCCAAAATTTGAACTTGATCATATGAATGTGTCACTGTAAATCCTAACTCAGGGAAGATGTTATTAAGCTCACAATGAAATTCAAGAAGCTCCTGTAAATGTCCCTCCCATATCACAAAGACGTCGTCGATGTAGCGCCACCAGGCCCGGACATGGGACCAATATCTGGAACTGTACACGTACTGTTCCTCAAGTAACGCCATATAGATATTAGCATAAATGGGGGCCACATTGGACCCCATGGCAGTACCCCTCAACTGCTGGTAGAACTCATCTCCAAAAAGAAAGTAATTATTCCGGAGAATGAATTCAAGCAGCATGAGGACCAGACGTGCACAGCCCCCACCCATGTCTAAGCCCGATAGCACCACATCAACGGCTGCCAAGCCTTTAGCATGTTCAATTGAAGTGTATAAGGAGACAACGTCAACAGACACCAGAATTGTGTCAACTGTCACATTTATATTCTCAATTTTGTCTAGAAAATCATTCGTATCCCTGATATATGATCGTGCAGAATTGGCAAATTTAGACAATACCTTATCAAGAAAAATGGCCACTTTATTAAACATAGAGCCCCTACCTGACACAATTGGGCATCCTGGAGGATTAAAATAGTCTTTGTGTATTTTTGGCAGTACATATATCAAGGGTTTAACAGGACAATCAACCAACAAATACTCGGACAGCTTCAAGTCAATCAAGCCATCATTCAAGGCCTCTTTGACTAGAAGCTGAAGTTCCTTTTGAAAACACACAGTAGGATCATTGGGCTATTTACAGTATACGTTAACATCTGCCAATTGGCGTAATATTTCAGCCCTATATTTACTAGTGTCCATTACAACCACCGCCCCACCTTTATCAGCGGCCTTTATAGTAATCAGAGTATTTTTAGAAAGGTCATCCAAAACTTTTTTCTCGTCCACAGTCAAATTGTGACGATCACGGTTCTTATAAGTTTTTTTAAGTTGTTCAAAGTCCTTCTCGACCAACTGGATGTAGGTCTCAACAACATGATTCGTGGTAGGGGGTTGAAAATTACTTTTATTGAACAAATCCAAACCATCAAGTGAAAAACCATCAGCATTAACAGTAGGTCCAGGTGGTCCCCGTTGTTTACCTGAAAAAAATGTAGTTAAACGACACCTCCTAAAAAAAGAAAACAAGTCAGTCTCTAGCTCAAACCAATCTGGCAAGTTCGTGGGACAAAAGGACAATCCCTTCTCCAAAACTCTCAATTCAATTTCTGATAATACATAGGATGAAATATTTACCACCAGAGTCTTTTCATTCAAATGTTGACTCCCCTTTTCTCCTCCATATTCTTCAATTTCATCATGGCATTGCGGGTTGTCCTTTGTTCCTGTGGTCTTATTCCTTTTACGTTTTCTGCCACCTCTCCGACACCTCTTTTTCCAGTGGTGGCTATGGTTGTGTCCTTCACTAAAAAATGAGCAGACTCCGAGGCCCCCATATTAGAGTCATCAGTCGAATCAGAATCACCAGTGGTAAATCCAAATTGTTGTCTATTATCTTGTATCTTCTTGGGCCTGCGTGGCTGAAATTTTTTATTATTCCTTTTATAATTAGAAAAAGAAGACTGTGGTCCCATCTGCCATGAAAATACACGGCCACTTTTATAATCTTCAGTATCACGAAACCATTTTGTTCTTTTCTTGCTTTCATTGTGCTTACGGAATTTAGCAAGATTCTCATTCAATCGGGACTTAAATGTACACATCTCCTGTGCTGTCAGCTGTTTACCCAATTGTTGTTCCAAGTCCATGATACTTTTTCTCAAAGTCTCTATTTCCTTGCTCAAAAATTCAATGTTCAAGAGCATAAGATCAAAACAGAACTTATTCGTAATAGATTCAAATTTGGCACAGAATGTTGTATTATCTGCCATCAATGTAGGCCGTAAGTGGGGCCGTAGTCCACGAGGTATCCTGTGAACCTTATAGTATTCAGTCAATGTTGACATATGCAATTCAAATGAGATTAGTCTTCGATTCTCATTTTCATATTTCCTTTTTAGCATATCACATGACGGAGTACTCAAAAAAGAAACATCAGTCCGTGCATTCCCTAGTCTAAAAAGCCAGTCCCCAGCAGCTTTTCCCTGCCCACCGCCAATGACTGACAGGTCTCACGCAGAGAGAGACCCGTCATTCAAGGGCAGCAGGCTGTAAGAACCTGCCAGGGACCGACTTTCCTTAGTGACGGAGACAAATTTTTGAAATCTGACCAGTGTCACTTTATGTAGTAATAACTTTGGAATGCTTGAACAAATTCCTGTGATTTTGAGTTGTTTTTTTCGGGACACATTATACTTTACGATAATGGTAAATTTAGGTTGATATGTTTTGTTTATTTATAAAAAATATCAGAAATTTGAGAAAAATGTTAAAAAATTAGCAATTTTCCAACTTTGAATGATTATCCCGTTAATCCAGATAGTCATACAACAGCAAAATATTAATAAATAACATTTCCCTCATGTCTGCTTTACATCAGCACCATTTGTAAAATGTTATTTTATTTTGTTAGTATTTTAGGAGGTTTAAAAATGTAGCAGCAATTTTTCATTTTTTCAAGGAAATTTACAAAATTTATTTTTTTAGGACTTATCCATATTTGAAGTGCCTTTAGGAGTCCCATATATTGGGAAACCCCCAAAAGTTATACCATTTTAAAAACAGCACCCCCTGACATATTGAAAATGGCTGTCAGGTAGTTTATTAACCCTTCAGGTGCTTTTTAGGAATTAATGCAAAGTGGCATGACAGAAATGAAAAAGTGTATTTTTACCACCTAAATGCCTCTAACTTCTAAACAGATTACTACAGTCGACATACTCTAAGGCCACTATTTGGTCGTGAAGTGCCATGGCAAACATCAGGACCACAAAATCATGATCTGAGGGGACCAATTGGGATAAAGAGGAAGCCCCCACACTCTGTTAACCATTTATAATGATGTAGTCACTATTGACAGCAGCATCTAAGGGGTTAAACAGATTTGGAAGGTGCAAACACTGATCGTGGCTGATACAGCAAGTTGTCAGCTATAGAGGACAGCTGACACCTGTGGGATTGTCACCTGTATGGGGAGGTTATTCTCTTATATCTCAGGTCAGTTAAAAGACGTATTGGCTGTCATTAAGGGGTTAAATACCAACAGTTGTTGCTGTTGGAGTGTATCTGTGGGAATTTTTGCCCACTCATCATAAAAATTTGCCAGGGCCTGGCTCAAAATTTTTGTTTTAGTTCAACACAAAGGGGTTGATAGTGTTGAGGCCTGGACTCTGGGCCAGTGATGTTGTTCCACACCAAACTTGCCTTCTCATTCCTTTATGGACCTTAGTTTGTGCAGTGGAGCACAGTCATGCTGGAACAAAAATGGATTTTTCATAAACTATTACAGTTAAAGGTCTTTCCCCCATTGCTGGTATTTACATTGAAGAACATTGGAACTGTAGTTCAATCCCTTTTTACCATAGGGAAACGCTGTGAATACTTCCCAATGACAAGTGTTATTATAGCCATGTTATGTAATGAAAGGTATTCTGCTTGAAGTAATCGTCGAATTACATGGTATAGTCAAACCACAGTTTATTACTTTGAGTTATTTGAAGACTTAGCAAAACATCATTCGACCACATCATGTAAATGGATCTTTAGCTACTTTATCTTTTTTTCACAGCAAATCAATGCACAACATAGACTTGGCTGTAATGAACCATATGTCCTCCTGATTTCACTAGGAGAGAACATTGTAAGCAGGTGTTGCCATTGGGAATAGTTAAGCAGTCATTAAGTACAAGGCACATCTCTTTCCACCTTGGAGAGTAAAATTGGCCTTTGGGAAGTGTGGAAGAAACAAGCCATACATCTCCATAGTAATATATTGTACAACATGTTAAAAAACAACGCAAGATGGCTACAGAAAACTCAGCTTTGTAAGATATCAAAGCTGTTCACTGATAGGTTTAATGCTTCACAGTTCTAATTATTTGTTAACCCCCAACCCCCAAGGGTGGTTTGCACGTTAATGACCGGGCCAATTTTTACAATTCTGACCACTGTCCCTTTATGAGGCTATAACTCTGGAATGCTTCAACGGATCCTGATGATTCTGACATTGTTTTCTCGTGACATATTGTATTTCATGATAGTGGTAAAATTTCTTTGATATTACCTGCGTTTATTTGTGAAAAAAATGGACATTTGGCAAAAATTTTCAAAAATTTCGCAATTTTCCAACTTTGAATTTTTCTGCCCTTAAATCACAGAGATATGTCATTTCCCACATGTCTACTTTACATCAGCAGAATTTTGGAAACAACATTTTTTTTGTTAGGGAGTTATAAGGCTTAAAAGTTGACCAGCAATTTTGTCATTTTTACAACACCATTTTTTTTTAGGGACCACATCACATCTGAAGTCACTTTGAGGGGTCTATATGATAGAAAATAACCAAGTGTGACACCATTCTAAAAACTTCACATCTCAAGGTGCTCAAAACCACTTTCAAAAAGTTTATTAACCCTTTAGGTGTTTAGGTTTAGGAATTTTTGGAATGTTTAAAAAAAAATGAACGTTTAACTTTTTTTCACAAAAAATTTACTTCAGCTCCAATTTGTTTTATTTTACCAAGGGTAACAGGAGAAATTGGACCACAAAAGTTGTTGTAAAATTTGTCCTGAGTACGCTGATACCCTATATGTGGGGGTAAACCACTGTTTGGGCACATGGCAGAGCTCGGGAGGGAAGGAGCGCCGTTTGGAATGCAGACTTAGATGGATTGGTCTGCAGGCGTCACGTTGCATTTGCAGAGCCCCTGATGTACCTAATCCCCCAAAAGTGACCCCATATTGGAAACTAGACCCCCCCAAGGAACTTATGTAGATGTGTTGTGAGACATTTTGGATCGCTTTTTATGCCAATTTTTGTGAGGTAGAATGAACAAATACCAGCTATTCATGAATTTCTTTTTGGGGGGGACTCTTATACCATTCCATGTTTTGGTAAAATTGATAAAGTAGTTTTATTCTTCGGGTCAGAATGATTACAGCGATACCTCATTTATATCATTTTTTTATGCTTTGGCACTCATATGATAAACACTATTTTATATAAAAAATAATAATTTTTGCATCGCTTTATTCTGAGGACTATAACTTTTTTATTTTTTCATTGATGATGCTGTATGGCGGCTCGATTTTTGCGGGACAAGATGACATTTTCAGCGGTACCATGGTTATTTATATCCGTCTTTTTGATCGCGTGATAGTCCACTTTTTGTTTGGCGGTATGATAATAAAGCGTCGTTTTTTGCCTCTTTTTTTTTTTTACGTTGTTCACTGAAGGGGTTAACTGGTGGGACAGTTTTATAGGTCGGATCGTTACGGACACGGCGATACTAAATATGTGTACTTTTATTGGTTTTTTTTATTTAGATAAAGAAATGTATTTATTGGAACAATATTTTTCTTTTCTTTATTTAGGAATTATTATTATTTTATTTTTTTTACACATGGAAAATTTTTTTTTTTTACTTTTTTACATTGCCCCGGGGAAGACATCACATTATAGTGACAGATCGCTGATCTGACACTTTGAAGTGCACTGTGTCAGATCAGCGATCACACAGACAGTGCAGGGAGGCTTCCCGGCGCCTGCTCTGAGCAGTTGCTTGAAAGCCACCTCCCTGCAGGACCCGGAAGGCTCCCCGCGGCCATTTTGGATCCGGGACTGCAGGGAGGAGGAGGTAGGATCCGAGGGTCTCAGGGAAGCACGCAGGGAGCCATGTCATCTCGGCACCGACATCTTGGGAGATGAGATTTCAGCTCTGAAATCTCATCTCCCGCGATCTCGTTGCCGAGATCTCCATCTGCGCATGCACCGCTCCCCCGGTGGCCATTTTACCAGAGTCCACTGCACAGGAAATAATGGGACTGCCAGGGTGGGCTCCGGCAGCACCTCCTGGGCCTCAGCGTTTCTCACAGGGTGCTCTGTCCACGGAGCCACAATCCTCATCCCCAGATGCCTAACTCTGTGGGGTCCATACTGCGCAGGCTCGTTGCGCTTGCGCAGTCTATACAGGTTTCGGACAGAGTGACGCTCCCATTGTTATATTATAGATTTGTACGGCTAACGGGCAGTAGCAATATGCCATTAAACTAATAATAGCTAATGAACACTTTTCAGCAATTTAACACCCCATGCATTTGCATTTCTACATAGATAATTTCCTGTGTCCTGCTCAAGCTGACCTTTCGGTGTAATTTTTTGGTTGCTCTGAGGAACCTTGTCTATAAGTCTATTCATGTATTTGTATGCATTTTAGCTGTTTATAATGAAGACATTTTGTCTATAAATATCTATATGAACACTTCTTAATCTGACCACAGTCTATATAACTGTGGGATTAGTATGTTGCATTATCAGTATGTAATGAGTATTTTCAAAATTCAAATGAGCAATGTGATATACATTAAAATGTGTCCATGAATTTATGACTGCCATCATCATCACACAGATTAAAGACTCAAGTGTATCTCCACCTTTGGACACCATTTTGCAGTTTAAATTTAGAATAAATCTTAATAAATTTGTAAATACTTAAGGTTGGCTGCTCTGGTTTTGATCCTGAATTACAACTTCTATTATGCTTCTGAGCAGCATTAATGGTTTTGCAGGCTTCAGTAATGATATTTCTCATATTTAGATTCTATACAGAGCTTTTTCTAGAGATGCTTCATCATCTGACAAAGCACCAGCAGCAATCTATGTTGGAAATCCTACCTGCCCCAGCTCCGTTATGAGTGCACATTACATATTAGGGGAAAAACAAGGTTATTTTGCAATGAAAATCAACATCCATAGCAAAAACATCCATGAAATTTCTTAATACATATAATATTTATATACCATGCTAACAAAATCTTGTCTTAGAAAAAAAATGTTGTATTGTGGAGCCTTGAGAATTGGAGTTGAGAATATACTGGCCTGGTGAAATTGATGATGTGCATATACAGGTGCTGGGCTGGTGATGTATATACAGTGTATATACAGTACATCACCAGCCCAGCACCTATATATACACATCACCTGGCCAACCCCATCCCAGCAGCACGTGTATATACATCAGCCCCACTGTATTACAGGTGCTGGGGGGCTGATGTTTTTTAATTTAAACAAAGATATTTATGCTCCCATGTGATCGATCTCTGTCACCTCCAGCTATGTGCCCCCCCAGCTACAGCGCCTTGCAAAACTATTCGGCTCCCTGGAACTTTTCAACCTTTTCCCACATATCATTCTTCAATCATAAAGATACCAAATGTAAATTTTTGGTGAAGAATCAAAAAGTGGAACACAATTGTGAAGTTGAACAAAATGTATTGGTTATTTTAAATTTTTGTGGAAAATCAAAAACTGAAATGTGGGGCGTGCAATATTATTCAGCCCCTTTACTTTCAGTGCAGCAAACTCACTCCAGAAGTTCATTGTGGATCTCTGAATGATCCAATGTTGTCCAAAATGCCTAATGATGATAAATATAATCCACCTGTGTGTAATCAAGTCTCCGTATAAATGCACCTGCTCTGTGATAGTCTCAGGGTTCTGTTTGAAGCACAGAGAGCATCATGAAGACCAAGGAACACAACAGGCAGGTCCGTGATACTGTTGTGGAGAAGTTTAAAGCCGGATTTGGATACAAAATTATTTCCAAAACTTTAAGCATCCCAAGGAGCACTGTGCAAGCGATCATATTGAAATGGAAGGAGTATCATACCACTGCAAATCTACCAAAACTCGGCCGTCCCTCTAAACTTTCATCTCAAACAAGGAGAAGACTGATCAGAGATGCAGCCCAGAGGCCCATGATCACTCTGGATGAACTGCAGAGATCTACAGCTGAGGTGGGACAGTTTGTCCATAGGACAACTATCAGTCATACACTGCACAAATCTGGCCTTTATGGAAAAGTGGCAAGAAGAAAGCCATTTCTCAAAGATATCCATAAAAAGTGTTGCTTAAAGTTTGCAACAAGCCACCTGGGAGACTCACCAAACATGTGGAAGAAGGTGCTCTGGTCAGATGAAACCAAAATCAAACTTTTTGGCAACAGTGCCAAACGATATGTTTGGCTTAAAGGCAACACAGCTCATCACCCTAAATACACCATCCCCACTGTCAAGCATGGTGGTGGCAGCATCATGGTTTGGGCCTGCTTTTCTTCAGCAGGGACATGGTTCACTTTGATGGTTAAAATTGATGAGAAGATGGATGGAGCCAAATAAAGGACCATTCTTGAAGAAAACCTGTTTGAGTCTGCAAAAGACCTGAGACTGGGACGGAGATTTGTCTTCCAACAAGACAATGATGACAAACATAAAGCAAAATCTACAATGGAATGGTTCACAAATAAACATATCCAGGTGTTAGAATGGCCAAGTCAAAGTCTAGACCTCAATCCAATCGAGAATCTGTGGAAAGAGCTGAAAACTGCTGTTCACAAACGATCAAACCTCACTGAGCTCGAGCTGTTTGCCAAGGAAGAATGGGCGAGAATTTCAGTCTCTCGATGTGCAAAACTGATAGAGACATGCCCCAAGCGACTTGCAGCTGTAATCGCAGCAAAAGGTGGCGCAACAAAGTATTAACTTAAAGGGGCTGAATAATATTGCACGCTCCACTTTTCCGTTTTTGATTTTCCACAAAAATATAAAATAACCGATAAATTTTGTTCAACTTCACAATTGTGTTCCACTTGTTGTTGATTCTTCACCAAAAATGTACATTTGGTATCTTTATGTTTGAAGCATGATATGTGGGAAAAGGTTGAAAAGTTCCAGGGAGTCGAATACTTTTGCAAGGCACTGTAGATAGATAGATAGATAGATATGGGATAGATAGATAGATCTATAGATAATATCTATTGATCTATGTATAGATCTATCTATCTATCTATATGTCTATCTATCCATTTGTCATCTATCTATCTCATTCCTTCTATGTATCTATCTATCTATCTATCTATCTATCTATCTATCTATCTATCTATCTCATTCCTTCTATCTATCTATCTATCTATCTATAGATAGATAGGTAGCTAGATAGATATGGGATATATAGATAGATAGAAGGAATGAGATAAATAGATAGATAGATAGATAGAAGGAATGAGATAGATCTATTGATAGATCTATAGATACGTAGATATATCTATTCATATATCTATCTATAGATATATCTATATCTATATCTATAGATATATCTATGGATAGATGTAGATAGATATATGGATAGTCAGATAGATATATGGATAGATATATCTATCTATAGATATACAGTATCTATCTATAAGTATATCTATAGATAGATATATCTATAGATAGAGATATATCTATAGATATATCCATAGATATATATAGATATATCCATAGATATATAATAGCAAGGTCGATGTTTATTAATGAACAATATGTTTAATTAAAAAAAAAAAAGGGAAAAAAATGGCGTGAGCTCCCACACAATTTTCTGTGCCAGAGATGGAAAGCCGACCGCTGGGGCCAATATTTGTAGCCTGGGAAGGGGGTAATATCCATGGCCCCTTCCCAGGCTATGAATATCATTTTATTACTGGCTTTTAAAATAGGGGCACCTCCCCAAAAAAATGACGTGAGGTCCCCCTATATTTTATAGTCAGAAAGGCTATGCAGACAGCTGATATACATAGCCTTGGAAGGGGCCATGGATATTGGCCCCCCGGCTACAAACACCAGCTCCCAGCTGCACCAGAAATGGCGCATCTGTACGATTCCGGCACTTAGCCACTCTCTTCCCACTGCCCTCTAGCGGTGGCATATGGGGTAATAAGGGGTTAATGTCACCTTTGTATTGTAAGGTGACATTAAGCCCTGCTAGTAATGGAGAGGCATCAATAAGACACCTATCTATTTCTAATCTTATAGTAGTGAAAGAGTTAAAAAAAAGACACAGCCAGAAAAAAGTATTTTAATATTCTTAATTTCAACTATATACTCCCTGTCCGACGCAGTCCAATTAATTATGAGTGTCCCCCCCAGCAGAGCTCCGCAGACCCCCGCACAGCCCCTCAGACCCCCAGACAGCCCCACAGACCCCACGCACAGCCCTGGCAGACCCCCGCAGATCCCTGGACAGCCAGCAGACCCCCAGAAAGCCCAAAGTCCCACAGACAGCCCTACAGACCCCCACACACAGCCCCGCCGACTCCCGCCAACCCCGCACACAGCCCGCCGACTCCTCACACAGCCCCTCAGACCCACACACAGACACACAGACCCCGCCTGCACACACAGACACTCACATAGTCACCGCCCACACTCCGCCCATACACTTCTCTCCTCCTGGGCCTCAGCGTTTCTCACAGGGTGCTCTGTCCACGGAGCCACAATCCTCATCCCCAGATGCCTAACTGTGGGGTCCATACTGCGCAGGCTCGTTGCGCTTGCGCAGTCTATACAGGTTTCGGACAGAGTGACGCTCCCATTGTTATATTATAGATTTGTACGGCTAACGGGCAGTAGCAATATGCCATTAAACTAATAATAGCTAATGAACACTTTTCAGCAATTTAACACCCCATGCATTTGCATTTCTACATAGATAATTTCCTGTGTCCTGCTCAAGCTGACCTTTCGGTGTAATTTTTTGGTTGCTCTGAGGAACCTTGTCTATAAGTCTATTCATGTATTTGTATGCATTTTAGCTGTTTATAATGAAGACATTTTGTCTATAAATATCTATATGAACACTTCTTAATCTGACCACAGTCTATATAACTGTGGGATTAGTATGTTGCATTATCAGTATGTAATGAGTATTTTCAAAATTCAAATGAGCAATGTGATATACATTAAAATGTGTCCATGAATTTATGACTGCCATCATCATCACACAGATTAAAGACTCAAGTGTATCTCCACCTTTGGACACCATTTTGCAGTTTAAATTTAGAATAAATCTTAATAAATTTGTAAATACTTAAGGTTGGCTGCTCTGGTTTTGATCCTGAATTACAACTTCTATTATGCTTCTGAGCAGCATTAATGGTTTTGCAGGCTTCAGTAATGATATTTCTCATATTTAGATTCTATACAGAGCTTTTTCTAGAGATGCTTCATCATCTGACAAAGCACCAGCAGCAATCTATGTTGGAAATCCTACCTGCCCCAGCTCCGTTATGAGTGCACATTACATATTAGGGGAAAAACAAGGTTATTTTGCAATGAACATCAACATCCATAGCAAAAACATCCATGAAATTTCTTAATACATATAATATTTATATACCATGCTAACAAAATCTTGTCTTAGAAAAAAAATGTTGTATTGTGGAGCCTTCAGAATTGGAGTTGAGAAATACTGGTTTAGGCCGGTTTCACACGTCAGTGGCTCCGGTACGTGTGGTGTCAGTTTTCTCACGTACCGGAGACATTGACTCACGTAGACACATTAAAATCAATGTGTCTCTGCAGATGTCATTGATTTTTTGCGGACCGTGTGTCCGTGTGCAAAACACCGAGACATTCAGTGTTCGTGGGAGCGCACGGATCACACGGACCCATTAAGGGCTGTCCCACACGTCCAGATAATTCCGGTACCGGAAACAATCGGTACCGGAATTATCCGTGTCCGTGTGCCCCTGCGTTTCTGGTGAACATCAGTGTGTCACACGTGTGCCGCCCGTGTGCCCACTGGGTACCACACGCACCGTGCTGGGTACCACACGTACCAGCATCTGGTGCTGAAGCCGCGATTCATATCTTCCCTGCAGCAGCGTTTGCTGCAGAGAAGATATGAATAATAGTGTTTAAAATAAAGATCTATCTGTCCGCCGCCCCCCCACCCCCTGTGCGCCCCCCCCCCCGCTGTTCAGAAAATACTCACCCGCTCCCTCGTTGGCTGTCGGTGCTTCCTGGTCTGGCCGCGCCTTCTACTGTATGCGGTCACGTGGGGCCGCTCATTTACACTCATGAATAGGCGGCTCCACCCCTATGGAAGGTGGAGCCGCCTATTCATGACTGTAATCGGCGGCCCCACGTGACCGCATACAGTGGAAGCCGCGGCCAGACCAGGAAGCATTGACAGCCAACGAGGGAGCGGGTGAGTATTTTCTGAACAGCGGGGGGGCGCACAGGGGGTGGGGGGGTGGCGGACAGATAGATCTTTATTTTAAACACTATTATTCATATCTTCTCTGCAGCAAATGCTGCTGCAGGGAAGATATGAATGGCGGCTTCAGCACCATGTGGGGGGGACAGCGCTTACTGTAGCGCTGTCTCCTGCACGCACACGGACTGCAGACGGACAACGTCCGTGTGCAGTCCGTGTTTTACACGGACCCATTGACTTTAATGGGTCCGTGTAATACGAGCACTCCCACGAACACTGACATGTCTCCGTGTTTGGCACACGGAGACACGGTCCGCAAAAAATCAATGACATCTGCACAGATGCATTGATTTTAATAGGTCTACGTGTGTCAGTGGCTCCGGTACGTGAGGAAACTGTCACCTCACGTACCGGAGCCACTGACGTGTGAAACCGGCCTAAATTCAATGGGTCTGGTTAAAACACGTACCGCACACGGATGCTGTCCATGTGCAGTCCATGTGCCATGCAGGAGACAGCGCTACAGTAAGCGCTGTCCCCCCAGCTTGTGGTGCTGAAGCCGCCATTCATTTCTTCCCTCCAGCAGCGTTTGCTGGAGAGAAGGAATGAAAAATCATTGGGTTTTTTTGTGTGTGTTTAAAATAAAGATCCTTGTCACCACCCCCCTCCCACCCCCTGTGCGCCCGCCCGCTGGAAATAAAATACTCACCCGGCTCTCTCGATGCTTCCTCTCAGTGCCGCAGCTTCTTCCTGTATGAGCGGTCACGTGGTACCGCTCATTACAGTGATGAATATGCGGCTCCACCCCTATGGGAGGTGGAGCCATATATTCATCACTGTAATGAGCGGCACCACGTGACTGCTCATACAGTGGAAAAAATATATATATATTCCAGCTCCAAATGAATAAAATGAAAAACTTTAATGAAAACATTAAAAACACAATAGAACAATGCTCCATGCGGACAACACCATAACCCTAGTGAGTAAAGCTACGCATTTCGACCGGAAAGGTCTTTGTCAAAGCTGCTCATACAGGACAAGCTGCGACGCTGAGAGGAAGCATTGAGGGAGCTGGGTGAGTATTTTATTTCCAGCGGGCGGGTGCACAGGGGGTGGGTGGGAGGTGCTGACAAGGATCTTTATTTTTATCACAAAAAAAACAAAAAAACTATGATTTTTCATTCCTTCTCTCCAGCGAACGCTGCTGGGAAGAAGGAATGAATTCCGGCTTCAGCACCAGATGCAGTGGACAGCACTTATCTCTAGCACTGTCTCCTGCACGGTCCGTGTGGTACCCAGTCGGCACACGGGCGGCACATGGCTGCCGCACGTGTGCCACACTGATGTGCCACGTGAGCACACGGACACACGGACAACTCCGGTACCGATTTTTCCGGTACCGGAATTATTTGGACGTGTGGGACAGGCCTTAAACAATATACGACTGTAAGGCTATGTGCACACGATGCGGATTTAGTGCGGATCCGCAGCAGATTTTTCCGTTCAGAAACGTTGCAGAACCGCACTGTGATTTACAGTACAATGTAAATCAATGTGAAAAAAAAAAAGCTGTGCAGATGGTGTGGAAAAATCTGCGCGAAAACGCTGTGGATTTTAAAGAAGTGCATGTCACTTCTTTTGTGCGGATCTGCAGCGTTTCTGCACCCTTCCATTATAGAAATCCGAAGTGGTAAAAGCCGCAGAAAATCCGCACAAAATCTGCATCAATTCCGCATAAAAAACGCATAAAATCCGCGACAAATCTGCACCTGCGGTTTCTGCCAGGAGATGCGGATTTTGTGCAGAAAATTCTGCGCCCCATTCCACAACGTGTGCACATAGCCTAACAAGTGTTGAGTCTTCTACCAGAACAAGCTGCACCATTCTATGCAGTATAATGAGCCTTTAGGAGTGTACAGGATCCATAAGAATCTATTACTAAATGCATTATAATGGAGCTTTCATATCTGCCAAGTTCTCCACAGACGTGACACAAAGGACTGATTATTCTTTTGATCAAAATGGTATCAATTTTCTAGTATGTTGAGAAAAAAAAACTACGTCTGATTTGTTTCACGGACCCATAGCCTTGCATTGCCAATTTTTATCCAACCCCTGGGATCAAAATCAGACATGTCTCTATAATTTTTTTCGCTGACCACTTGGCCTGGGTAGTAAAACAGACATGTGCACAATCCCATAAAATATCATAGGTACAAGTGTTACCTATGAAAACCACGGATAGCATTCGTACAAGTATACTGGTCTTGTGCACAAGTCATTATGGTTCCCCCCAAAAATGGAATCCATGAAGTTCTTGTGAGCAGATCCTTAGCTTTTGTCACATATTTACGGTAATATCTATAGAGTTTACAGTGTAAACAAGGGCGGCCATAAATACCATATAAACTGGTTTTGGGTGTTTGGAAGACAAGTCAAGGCAATTACTGGGCTTTCAGTAGCACTGTACCTGCCCCTCCATGGTTCACCAATATGCCAGAACTACACTGCTGTAGCCAGTCAGTAGCATCAAGGATTGTGAGGACGTCTGCATATAAATATTCCACATATTAATATTCACTCATGTTCTTTAATTTATTTTTAAATATTAAGTCACAACAATGGTTTCATATGATGTCGGAAAGTGCCACCTACACTGTAGCTTTTTTTAATTTAATTTTTTTTTTATTTTTCTTTGTTTCTTTTTTTTCTTCACCAGAAATGTCTCCTGTTATAATTTCATAATGTCTCTTTTCTACCACAATGGAATAAATTAATGCATTATATCATTAAATCATTACTGCAATGTAAGCTGTGATTACATTGCACTACTTCAATATTGAACTTTAATAAAGTCACTATGATAAATGTTCTCTGCCACATTGTAATCACCAGATCAGCAGGTCTTCATTGTCCTACTGGGAAAGAAAGAGGAGATGCTCAAGCAGAGCAACATGTACACTATATAGGCAAAAGCATTGGCATGGACCTCTGAAACATTGCATTCAGGTTCTATCATTTGTGAAAGAATGCGTTATTCTAAAAAACTCTTGTGAATTTAAGTACTGTATACCTCCCAACCTGAATAACAGGAAGAAGGATGCATCATGCAGCGCGCATAGTGCGCCGCGGCAAATGTTGATCACGCCCTGGCCACAACCCAATCTACGCCCATTTATCATTTCTTTCTACTGTGGTAGAAGCAGATATCAGAAAGGCAGTGGTAGTGAGAGATATTCAGATGTCTGAGGCTGCAGGGCATAGACCCAAATAAGGACTGTCCACTGTATCTGGACAGTTGGGACCAGAAATGAGCACATCAATTCACAGGACTCTGGTCCAGCGTGCAGGTCAATGGTGTCGGGAGGCTGGACTTGGGCCTGCGAATCTCTTAGGCCGGTGTCACACTTGCGTGTGCAATGCGAGAAACTCATGTGAGTCTCTTGCATCAATTTCTGACACTGCTGCCGGACTGGACTGGAGCGTTCAGTTGCATAGAAATACATGCAGCCGCATGCTCCAGTCCGAGTGCCGGTGGCAATGCTGGGTATTGATGTGAGAGACTCGCGCGAGTTTCTCGCATTGCACACGCAAGTGTGACCCCGGCCTTACCATCCGGCTTTTGATTAGCCAGGGCTCGCGCAACATCATCTGTGTCTCCTGCTCATCTCTAGTTCGGACCTGTGGATATGTTTTGTGCTCATTCATTCACAGTGCTAGCAGCCAGAACTTTCTCATTTTTATGTAGCTTCACTACACAACATCAGGTTTTTGGGTTACTATAAGGCCGCGTTCATACATAGCATAAATACTGTGCTTTTGTTTTCTGCAGGATCCGCACCAAACTACACAATAAAAATCTTCTCTGATTATTGCTTCTTTGCTGCATTTTTTATGCCTTTTCCCCCTTATTTGATGCGTTTTTAGTGCAGATGTGAAGCTGCGTTTTTAAGTGCTTTTTATAGTACAGAAAAGGTTTGATTCTGTACTTAAAAAAGCTACTGCAGTTTTTTACATGCGTTTTATTTTAGGCTCCACATAAAAGCCTTCAGAGAAAAAATTGTACCAAAACCGCACAGCCCAGACACGTGTTTTGATGCACAGGGGAGGCAGTTTTCATGAAATCACATCTACTTTGCTTGGACAGTTAAACAAAACAAAATTTCAGTGGAAAAAAAAAAGCAGCAGAAAAAAAAGCAGCATTTACCCTACATGTGAACACGGTCTAAATGTCTAAGCAAAGTGGATGTGTACTCTGCAGTTTTGCTGCTTTTTTCTCTATAGGCTTTTATGTGGAGCCTGAAAAAAACAGGAAAAAGGAAAAATGCCACTGCATTTTTAAGTGCAGAATCAAAGCTTTTCTGTAGTATTAAAAACCCTGCATCGCATCTGGACCAAAAACACATTAAGTATGGGGGCACATGCAATAATCAGAGAAGATTGTTATTGTGTCCTGTGGTGCGGACACCTGCAAAAAACATGCAAAAAAAAGAAGAAAAAAGCAGCATTTGCACTATGTGTGAATATTTTTGTATGGGTTTAATAGAGAAAAATATAATTCATGCCTTTTGTTTTGCGCCAACTACCAATTCCTGTAATTAATTTGATTACTGTGTTGTGCAGGTCGTTATCATTACAGGGACACAAAATATGTCCATATTATTTGCTGATTTGTGATGTTTATGATAAAAAAAAATTAAAACTGACATTATTGTTATTGTTTTTCATTATTTTTTCCAGTTTTTATAGGAAGAAAAAACATTTCTTTTAGGCCGGCGTCACACTAGCGAGTTTTACGGACGTATGAGAGGTGCAGAAAATACGGATTGCATACGGTACAATGATTCTCTATGGCCTTGCTCCTATCTGCCGTATTTTACTGATCCGTATTATACGGTCTTGTACGGCCGTAGAAAATCGCAGCATGCTGTGTTTGTCACCGTATTGCGCAAAAAAAATTGCCAATGAAAGTCTATGGGGGCGAGAAAAATACGGATTACACATGGACCATGCATGTGACTTGCGAGAAATACGCACCGGTGTTCTCTAGAAAAGCCGGCAATTCAGTGCGGTGTACAGTAAAATCACACTGACAGAATAGAATAGAGTAGGTAGAATAAATGCCTACACATAGAATAGGTATATATATATATATATATATATATATTTATATTTCATACTTCATACAGCGCTAGATATCATAAAAGCCGGTAATTCAATTGCCGGCTTTTTCTTTCTCCTTCACAAACCCGACAGGATATGAGACATGGTTTACATACAGTAAACCATCTCATATCCCTTTTTTTTTTTTGCATATTTCACACTAGTAATGTTAGTAGTGTGTATGTGCAAAATTTGGGCGCTGTAGCTGCTAAAATAAAGGGTTAAATCGCCAGTGACTGAGGGCAGATATTAATAGCCTAGAGAGGGACCATGGTTATTGGCCCCCCTGGCTAAAAACATCTGCCCGCAGACACCCCAGAAAAGGCACATCTGGAAGATGCGCCTATTCTGGCACTTGGCCACTCTCTTCCCACTCCTGTGTAGTGGTGAGATATGGGGTAATGAAGGGTTAATGTCACCTTGCTATTGCTCTAATAATGGATAGGCGTCAATTATGACACCTATCCATTATTAATCCAATAGTACGAAATGGTTAATAAAACACACACAAGTTATTTAAAAGTATTTTAATTAAATAAGGACACAGGGTGTTTTAATATTTTATTATACTCGTAATCCACCTGAAGACCCTCTTCCTGTAAAAAAGGTAACATAAAAAATCAACAATATCCCATACCTTCCGTCGTTCCGTCAGTCCCACGATGTAAATCCATCTGAAGGGGTTAAATCATTTTACAGCCAGGAGCTGTGCTAATGCAGTAGCTCCTGTCTGTAAAATGTTGTGAATGAATGTAATGCAGGGGAATGTCCTGTAGTTACCTTGAGTCGCGGTGAGGCGCCCTCTGCTGGATGAACTCATATGAACTCGAGCCTGGGAAAAGACTAAAAAGACTAAAAACAGAAATAATATTGATAAGAAAGATAAGAAATTTATTTTTAGTTTCCAGTTTGGTCCTATGGACAATTTTATTCGATCCACGATCAGAAAGAATTGCCACATCCTTGGGCGTGGCAAGGACTTATCAGATATTGTATCAAGGGGTCCATTATTCTCATGTAGAAAAAGTACATGCCTAAAGGATGTTCTTGTTCAGAATCGGAATGGTAAGGAACAGAATGACTGGTTAATATCCCTAAAGGCAACCACAGTTATGGACATTGCCCATTTTGTTCACAACACGTAACAGGCCGTAACCTGCACATTGGTGCGGTTTCACATCGCGTTTTCGATTTTATCTCCTGCAAGACTTCTTCTATATAGGGAAGACAATACGTCCGTTATATGTTAGATTCAGAGAGTATTATAATTCTGTCACTACGGGTAAAGGTGTACCACGCTTGAAAAACCATATTAGTGACACTCACAGGGGTAATCCAGAGACTCTAACCTTTGCCAGCATAGAGAAAGTATCGCCGCCCTCGCAGGGTCGCGATCTGCATAAGTTGCTTCTCAGAAGAGAAACCCGGTGGATATTGCGCACACGGGCGCTGGACTCCACTGGGTTAAATGAAAGAGTGGACATGTCCGCCTTTCTCTAATATCAGTTTTTGGAAAAAGAGTTTCTACTTGGGCTTATTGTTTTTAATTTTAACAATGTGTATAATACTCTTTTTAATGTGTGGTTGTTTGAGAAATTCATTGTTTTGTCTTGTGTAATAGGGAAATTAGGGGGGGAGGCGCTTACCTTCACACAGGTTTTTAATCCCTCATCATTTCCCTTTGCTTGTGCGACCCGTTGAAGTGCACTTGCGCAAAACGATCGTAATCATTCACGCACCCCTGTTCCCATTCCCCCCAGAAGATGCTGCAATAAAGTCTGAAAAATTAGCTTGGTGAGTGCCATTCGTTTGTCTATATTTGATACTGGAGAACTGTTGTGGCCCTGGATGAGCACCCGAAGGCTTCAGGTCATCTGCTGGCTGCGGCTCACATAGGGATATGGACGGCAGCTCTGCAGGTGTTTAAGAGGTGCGGACTCTTTTGGTTCTTTCATGAGAATTCCATGGTTGAGCAACTGCTTGCAAAAGTTATACCATGCACATTGACAAGTATCTGATGTGATATAGTGTTGTAAGTTACACCACTATTGAAATCTGGAATAGTAGAAACGTGTTCTGTGAGGGGAGGAATTACACTTCTCTGTCTGGCAGTCAAGTCTGAGACCAACCTGAGTTTGGTGAATGCCAAGAAAATGCTACTTGCATGACTGCAACTGTACAGTTTGGTGAAGGAGGGATAAGGCTCTAGGACTGTTTTTAACCTAGGCAATGGAAATCTTAATGCCTCAGCTGCCAAGATATTTTGGATAATTGTATGGTTTCAACTTTGTGGGAACACCTTGATGAAGGTTCTTTTCTGTTCCAGCATTAATGTGCCTAAGTGTACAAAGCAAGTTTCATTAAGACATGGTTGGGTGAGGTTAGTGTGGAAAAATTTGAATGGTCCGCAGAGTCCTGACGTCAACGTCATCAAACTGCTTTGTTGTGAACTAGGATGGAGTTTGGGAAACAGACCCTGCCATTTAACATTAGTGTATGACCTAAATAAGAATGAGTAAAAATTCCCACAGAAGCCTGTGGAGTTAAAGCTTCTGTAGCTGTAATGTATAGTTGTACCAATACTTTTGTCTGTAAAGTCTATAATATTTGTCTACATTCTGCGCAAGACCTTAGCCACAGTATGTCATTTATATTCATTAACTTTAAGTAGCATAGCCACGCTTTCAGGGTATGTGCTCACATTGCGGATTTGGCTGCGGATCCGCAGTGGATTTGACGCTGCAGATCTGCAGCAGTTTCCCATGCGTTTTACAGTAGCATGTAAAGCTATGGAAAACCAAATCCGCTGTACACATGCTGCGGAAAATTCAGCGCAGAAATGCAGCGGTATATTTCCCGCAGCATGTCAATTGTTTTTGCAGATTCCGCAGCATTTTACACCTATTCCATAATAGGAATCCGTAGGTGTAAAAACGCAGGCGAAATCCGCACAAAAGCTGCGGTAAATCAGTGGTAAATCCGCAGGTAATCTGCAGGTAAAATGGAGGCGTTTTACCTGCGGATTTTTCTGAATCTGCGCGGAAAGATTTGCACACGAATCCGCAACGTGTGCACATTGCCTCAGCCCGCCTTGTAGCATTGCCTATTTCTTGGGCATACTGTAACCTGTTATCTCCATAGTATGTTACTGGCAGCACATTGCTTGTTTACATAGGGTGAAGCACAGGCAATAAGTTTTTTTTGCCAACATAATAATAATCTAATAAATAGTGTTGAGCGATACCGTCCGATACTTGAAAGTATCGGTATCGGAAAGTATCGGCCGATACCGGCAAAATATCGGATCCAATCCGATACCGATACCCGATACCAATACAAGTCAATGGGACTCATGTATCGGACGGTATTCCTGATGGTTCCCAGGGTCTGAAGGAGAGGAAACTCTCCTTCAGGCCCTGGGAACCATATAAATGTGTAAAAGAAAGAATTAAAATAAAAAATATCGCTATACTCACCTCTCCGACGCAGCCGGGACCTCAGCGAGGGAACCGGCAGCGTTGTTTGTTTAAAATTCGCGCTATTACTTGGTTACGTGAATTCCCGGCTTGTGATTGGTCAGGTCGGCCATGTTGCCGGGACGCGGACCAATCACAGCAAGCCGTGACGAAATTACGTCACGGCTTGCTGTGATTGGTCCGCGTCCCGGCAATATGGCCGCCCTGACCAATCACAAGCCGTGACGTCACGGGAGGCTGGACACGCGCTCATTTTAAAATGGGCGCGTGTCCAGCCTCCCGTGACGTCACGGCTTGTGATTGGTTGCGCCGCGGTCAACCAATCACAAGCCGGGAGGCTGGACGCGCTCATTTTAAAATGGGCGCGTGTCCAGCCTCCCGTGACGTCACGGCTTGTGATTGGTTGCGCCGCGGTCAACCAATCACAAGCCGGGAGGCTGGACGCGCTCATTTTAAAATGGGCGCGTGTCCAGCCTCCCGTGACGTCACGGCTTGTGATTGGTTGCGCCGCGGTCAACCAATCACAAGCCGGGAGGCTGGACGCGCTCATTTTAAAATGGGCGCGTGTCCAGCCTCCCGTGACGTCACGGCTTGTGATTGGTCAGGGCGGCCATATTGCCGGGACGCGGACCAATCACAGCAAGCCGTGACGTAATTTCGTCACGGCTTGCTGTGATTGGTCCGCGTCCCGGCAACGTGGCCGACCTGACCAATCACAAGCCGGGAATTCACGTAACCAAGTAATAGCACGAATTTTAAACAAACAACGCTGCCGGTTCCCTCGCTGAAGTCCCGGCTGCGTCGGAGAGGTGAGTATAGCGATATTTTTTATTTTAATTCTCTCTTTTACACATTTTAACATTAATGTTGTTGCGATACCCGATACCCGATACCACAAGAGTATCGGAATCCCGGTATCGGAATTCCGATACAGCAAGTATCGGCCGATACCCGATACTTGCAGCATCGGAATGCTCAACACTACTAATAAATAATAATCAATAATCTAATCATCAAACGAATGATAGATTTGTTCATTTTTAGGTGTTTGCCAGCATATTTACATGGCCCAATTATAAATGCTCATTTCTTGGCTCGTCTAAGTGCACCTTAAGTTAGATTGTTTACAGACTCCAGGTAGAACCCAAAATTTATTTGTAAATTTGCCATATGGTTCCGGTGATATGGGTCTTTGTATTCAGTGCAAATTGCTATGGTCTGTACTCATGGGTGTTGCTAACGGGATCCTCTTGGGTGTGTCTTTAGGCTGCTATGTATTATTACCATGGGAGCCAAAATTCCCTTATAAAGACCATAAAAATTTGCAGCAAATAAAAAAGCCTGTATCTCTTTAACCAAATGGCAAATATAGAAAAAACAAAACACAAAATTTTCAGAAGAAGAGCGGTAATAAAATAACATAGTAACATAGTATTTAAGGTTGAAGGAAGACTTTAAGACTATCTAGTTCAACCCATAGCCTAACCTAACATGCCCTAACATGTTGATCTAGAGGAAGGCAAAAAAAAACCATGTGGCAAAGAGTAAGCTCCACATTGGGGAAAAAAAAATTCCTTCCCGACTCCACGTACGGCAATCAGACTAGTTCCCTGGATCAACACCCTAACAAGGAATCTAGTATATATACCCTGCAACATTATACATTTCCAGAGGAAAAACTGGACACTTCTGTGCTGCCGACAGTTCCTCTTTAAGTCTGAATCTAAATGCTCGCTGTGGGTTCAATGAAATTAAAATAGAGAGGTAAGATGGTGGAGGCAGAGGTATAATATTTGTACAAGTAGCGTCTGATGGTAACCGTCCTGCAGAGGTATAGTAGACAGAAATAGAGGAGTCACAGGTTACAACCGCAGATCAGAATTTTACTCTCTCAGAAGAGAAAATCCTATTGGCTACTCCACTGTTACAGCAATACAGTACACAGGCTTATTGACAGATGCATGATGGTTTCAACAGAGCAGAATTATCTATGTGGCAATTTGTGGTATGTCACGATCGTGGTTTGTGGAACCACTGTGCCACGGACCGCGGAGAGCCTGGAGGGGCGTGACTAAGCAAACACCTGACTATTCACTAGAGCCACTGATGGTGAGGTTAGACTTGGCTCCCGATGAACTCCAGGTACCACTCCAGGGCAGACCAACGGTCATGCAGCAGCTGGACCCAGAATGACAGACTGGATGGAGCAGCAGGCAGAGCTTGTATCAGAGACAGAGTTTGCTTCTGAGTGCAGTTAGCAGGATTAGCTTCTGAGTGCAGCTAGCAGGATTTGACTGAGTACAGTAAGCAGGATTAGCCTCAATGCAGTAAGCAGGATTTGCTTCTGAGTACAGCAAGCAGGATTGCTTCTGAGTGCAGCAAGCAGGATTTGACTGAGTGCAGCAAGCAGGATTTGACTGAGAGCAGCAAGCAGGATTTGTACTTGGAGTATGGCAGGCAGGATCTGTACTTGGAGTACGGCAGGCAGAATTTGTACTAGGAGTATGGCAGGCAGGATTTGCACCTAGAGTATTGCAGGCAGGACCTGCACTGGTATGCGACCTTACACAATATAGACTGTAACAGGAATGTTGCTCAAGCACCTCCCCAGTGGAGAGGAAGCAATATATACATAATGCCTCAAAACCATTGGCTGGGGAGGAAATAGCAAGTGCACGCACTGGCCCTTTAAGAGAACATAGCCAGAGGCCCGGCTGGAAGTGCTGCTGGGAGCATGTGGAGCATGAGAGGGAGAGGGACCCACTACTGTGCGGGTGAGTGAACTGACACACCGGGAAGCCGGAATGGAGCTAACATGGTAAAACACATCCAGTTTTTCAAATACAAAAAAAGCAATAAAAATTTGAAAACAGTGCAAAACAAAGGTGCTGTATAAACTCAGCCTAGAAGTGAGATAATTACCAAGTTATGGTATTTTTTATAGTTGCAGCACAGTTCAGTTGAGATGAGATGTTGTGATAAGCTATGGGGTGTAAATGGTTATTGTAAGTGTAATAACCCTGATTATACAGAAACTTTATAACTAACTTGTAATATGAAGTTTTATTGGAAAACGTGCAGCATCTTCTGCAACCAGAATTAATTAATAGCTCCTGACAGGTGGGTAAGTGTTGCGCCTGGCTGATGGGAACAAAATGTTCGATTAACTTTGGCTTAGACAAGTCTGGAAGATATTAAGTTCTCTAGCTATCCATATAGGCAACAACAAGTATGGATATCTTTCAAGCTCCCTGCAGTCTTTTCAATGACTGGTAAATTTAGCACAATATACCCTGCTGGCAAAACTTTATTAGCTGATCCTTGTCCCGAGATAGATCAATATTTATGAGTAATTACTGTGAGTCTACAAAAAACTCCATTGTTCTTAGGTGTCGAATAATACAATATGTTGTTTGAAGGGTTTCATCTACTATATAGTCACATATCACTTTCCATTTGTTGTAATTACCATTTTTCAGATAATATTTTCTATGATATGTAACAACTCAAAAGAATCAAGATACAGAATAACATCCAGATTCTGGATACGATGTAATGTTAATAAAGTGTGGCTTCATCTTTCTCATATTATTACGATATATACTCGAGTATAAGTCAAGATTTTCAGCCCATTTTTTGGAGGTGAAGGTCCCCCTCTCGGCTTATACTCGAGTCATACCCAGGGGTCGGCAGGGGAGGGGGAGCGGGGGCTGTCTAATTATACTCACCTACTCCTGGCGCGGTCCCTGCAGGTCCCTGCTTCCCCGGCGCCACAGCTTCCTGTACTGAGCGGTCACATGGTACCGCTCATTACAGTAATGAATATGCTGCTCCACCTCCCATAGGAGGAAGAAGCTGCGGCAGCGGGGAAGCAGGGACTGCACCGTGCCAGGAGCAGGTGAGTATAACGAGGAGGGGAGCGCAGCACTGCACGATATTCACCTGCTCCTCATTCCGGAGCCGCTCCGTCTTCAACGTCTTCTGCAGTGACGCTCAGGTCAGAGGGCACGATGACGTGGTTAGTGCGCGCCCTCTGCCTGAACGTCAGTGCAGAAGACGCTGAAGATGGAGCGGCGCCGGAACGAAGTCAGGTGAATATTGAAAGGGGCCTGAGCGATGGAGAGGTGAGTATGTGATTTTTCTTATCGCAGCAAAAGCAAATGGGGCAAGTGTCTGAATGGAGCATCTTATGGGGCCATAATCAACGTTTGCGCAGCACTATATGGGGCAAATATCTTTATGGAGCATCTTATGGGGCCATAATTAACGTTTGTGGAGCGCTATATGGGGCAAATATCTTTATGGAGCATCTTATGGGGCCATAATTAACGTTTGTGGAGCGCTATATGGGGCAAGTGTCTGTATGGAGCATCTTATGGGGCCATAATCAAGATTTGTGCAGCACTATATGGGGCAAGTGTCTGTATGGAGCATCTTATGGGGCCATAATCAACATTTGTGCAGCATTATATTGGGCAAATGTGTCTATGGAGCATCTTATGGGGCCATTATTAACCTTTATGCAGGATTATATGGGGCATATTTTAATATGGAGCATCTTATGGAGCCATCATAAACTTTATGGAGCATTATATGGAGCTCCTGATTCTATATGGATATTCAAAAACACTTAACCTATTGATGTCTCAATTAATTTTACTTTCATTGGTATCTATTTTTACTTTTGACATTTACCGGTAGCTGCTGCATTTTCCACCCTAGGCTTATACTCGAGTCATTAAGTTTTCCGAGTTTTTTGTGGCAAAATTAGGGGGGTCGGCTTATACTCGGGTCGGCTTATACTCGAGTATATACGTTATATTGCTTTTCCAGCACTTTCCTTGTATGTTGTCTGCAGATATACTTCCCAGGTCCAAACCACACCAGTATTACTGCACAAAAATACCTAGTTAACCCCACACTCATGACCTACAACAAACACATTTGGTTGGATAGGAAAATAATTAAAAAAAAAAAAAATGATATATTATGCTCCAAGGGGTTGGTCAGTACTTTTATATTGATAGCCTATAGGTAATCCATACCAGATCACTGGGGGTGCAACAGTCAGCACCCTCATCAATCAGCTGTCATGGATGGGAAAGGATTTTTTTTTACATTTCTTTTTTTTCATTCAGTTCATATTTCTTATTTAAATAAGTTGTTGAAACATTTTGTCAGGTCATTACAGACAAAATAATATTATTTTATATTATAGTAATATTAGATAACTAATATGTGGAGTTTTTTCCTTAAAGTAATATATGTATACTAAAAAATATTTTTTTAACAATCATACATTTTTATATTTTTAGGTTTTACTTTAATATTTGTTTCACTTTTTTTATAACTATTGTTTTTTATTTTTTTATATTGTTTTATAATGTTTCCCCCAAGGGGTCATAAAATATCTCCAGGGGGTGACCGGAGGGTGATGGAGCACAGTTTTAGGTAAAACCGTCCAGTATAGTGACAGAAGAACTAACAAGACTGCTATGCCAGTCAGACAACGGGCTCTGTAGAAGGATTTGCATTGCCAGTCATTGGGCACTGGGTGAATGGTAAAAGAAATAACAGAAACAGCCAGAAACTTGACCCATTATTGCTAGATTTCAAGAGATTGTTTCAGATTCAGGACTTGCACCTCCTGTGGTCAAAAGACAGTGGGTTGTCGGGAAAAGATGTAAAAATACCTTTTTTTCCTACTATATCGAAGTGAGACATATGGTGAAGGTGTAGGAGAAATTAGAGCAATGTATGGTATAGGCAAATTAAATTTGTTAGGGCAAAAATATATAGAAGAGTATCAGCTGCAGCAGATCCATGTTTTATTACCAGAATAAAGGGATATCTGTGGCTTTATATCTCAGTTCTATTCAGCAGCGTGGATAATATCCCCTTATTCTAGTAAAGAGAGACATATGTAACTGTACTGCATGTATTTTCCCATATGACTTCACATTTGTTCTCTCATGGATAACACAAAAGTATAAACTGAGCTACCTCCAACATGATGGGAGTGGAGACTAACTGATCTCTTGAGGATTCTCATTCTCCTGTGACATATTCTCTGATCTAACTATGCTCTTCCATTCAGGGTTGGATACTGACATCTTGGGCCCCCCTCCATTCATGGCATCCAAGCCACAGATATATACATGTGTGTGTATGTACAGTTGTGTAAAAAAGTGTTTGCCCCCTTCATGATTTCCTATTATTTTGCATGTTTGTCACACCAAACAAATTTAAATATTAGGCAAAGATAGCAAACGTAAACACAAAATGCAGTTTTTAAATGAAGATCTTTGTTAAGGGAAAATGAATCCTAACCTACAGGACCCTGTGTGAAAAAGTCATTGCCCCCTTATCACTTTGGTTTTGACTGTGGTTTATATCACATGTTTGCTAAGCTGAGTTCAAATTCCCCAGTGACACGCAGGCCTGATTACTGCCACACCTGTTCTCAATCAAGAAATTACTTAAATAGGATCTGCCTCACAAAGTGAAGCAGACCAAAATATTATCAAAAGCTAGACATCATGCCGCAATCAAAAGAAATTCTGAAACAAATGTGAAATGAAGTAATTGAGATCTATCAGTCTGGAAAAGGTTATAAAGCCATTTAGTAACACATTAAGCCGCTATGGATTAAAACCCTGCAGGGCTCGCAAGTTCCCCCTGCTCATGCCAGCAGAGAGAACCTTGAAATGCTTCTAGTTGTTCTGGCTGTGTGTTTTGGGTCATTGTCATGTTGAAAGACCCAGCCATGACCCATTTGCAAAGCTTTTACTGAGGGAAGGAGGTTGTTGGCCAAAATCTTGTGATACATGACCCCATCCATCCTCCCTTTAATATGATGCAATAGTCCTGTACCCTTTTTAGGACAGCACCCCCAAAGTATGATGTTTCCCCCACCATGCTTTGGGTTATATTCATCCTTTTTCTTTCTCCAAACACGGCAAACGGGGTTGATACCAAAAAGTTCTTTTTTGGTCTCATCTGACCACATGACCTGCTCCCATTCCTCCTCTGGATCATCCAGATTATCTTTGACAAACTTCAGATGGGCCTGTGCCTGTACATGTGCTAGCGTGAGCAGGGTGACCTGCAGGATTTTAATCCACGACAGCATAGTATTTTAATAACGGTAATGATAGAGACTATGGTCCCAGTTCTCCTCAGGTGATTGACCAGGTCATCCTGTGTAGTTCTGGGCTGAATCGTGACCTCTCTCTGAATCATCCTTACCCCACAAGAAAAGATCTTGCATGGAGCCAGAGATCGAGGAAGATTGACAGTCATCTCGTGCTTCTTCCATTTTCTAATAATTGTACCAACAGTTATTGCCGTAAGCCATAATCAGGAGCAGAGCAACCCACTATTGGCCTAGATTTGTGGCATTTCTACCAATCAATATAATCCTACAAGGAAACCTATGCCAAATATACTGTACAAAACAGTCTTTATTAAACATATACGTACGCAACAAATAAATAAAATAAGGGGAATACAATTACAAAGAATGGTGCATACCAACTGACGCATAAGCAACTTGGCTCTTTTTATATACAGTGTATATAACAGGGCCTGGGTGCGATTGCAACCCCTGCACCTGTTGTAGTTACACCCCTGCATATATATATATATATATATATATATATATATATATATATATATATATACAAATATTTTTTCACTAGTTAGGCCTATTCAGCCTAGAAACTTTAATCCTGCATCTGTTTTTCCAGTGTATGTGTTCTACTATATTTTACTGGCCATATCCTATGGTCTAATTGCATTTTGTACATTATGCAGCTTAAAATTAACACATTTCTTAGGATTATATCTTACTAAACAGGCTTTGAATAATCCTTTATTTTTTGGATATCTATTTTGAATTGGGTTTGGTATATGCACCCTATGTATGCAGCATTTTTTTGGTAATTGTATTACCCTTATTTTATTTTTTGGTTGTATATGTATATGTTTAGGAAACACTTTTTTTTGTATATTTGGCATAGGCTTCCTTGTTCTCTTAGGATTATACAAAATAAGGAGTAGAACAATCAAAAGAAAAGTATCATGGAAACATGTGCACCACTTCCATATTTTTCAACCACTCCTGGTTTTGTCTTACAGATACTTAGGTAAAATACTGACCAAATACTGAACATGTTTATGTGTCCTTATAATGAGGGGCTGCCGTGATTAAAGCACCACTCCAGCACTTTTTTATTGCACTGTCGGAGTGGTGTTTTATAAGTAATTCCCTTGCCCCCTGTCTGATACTCACCTGCTACATCATCTGTTTCCAGCGTCGCTCTGGTCTGACTCTGGTGAAAAGTGACCTGCTCACAGCTCCAGTGTTTCATGGAGTTGCACAGAGGTCACTTTTCAATACAAGTTTGAGATTCTCATTCTGGCTCTCATAGACTTGTACTGTGAGTTTATGACATAGCTGCTAACTTCCGACCAGTCAGAAGTTACTGACCCAACATGGCCAAACGGTGGGGAGGTGGGCCCAGCACTGAAAAAACTGTGAAGACACCAGAGGGTTAGTATATGACCTGGGGCTTATATTTAAAGTGCCGCCCTAGCGCTGAAAAAAAAATGCTGGACTGGTGCTTTACCAAAAATAACGGGAATATTCTATGTAATGGATGGTGCTATATATAGCAAGAGATCATTCTATGTAATAATGGGACAGCACTAGTGATGAGCGAACACTAAAATGTTCGGGTGCTCGTTGTTCGAGTCGAACATCTCCCGATGTTCGAGTGTTCGTTTCGAATAACGAACCCCATTGTAGTCAATGGGAGACTCGAACATTTTTCAGCGGGACCAAAGCTCTGCACAGGGAAGGTCGCCTAAAAACCTGGGAAGCTCAGAAAATGATGGAAACAACACTGGAATGGACAGGAAACAGCAGGGGCAGCATGCATAGTTGCCTCTGAGGCTGCCCAAATGCACCATTACGCCAAATTATGGCCAACAGCTTTGTGGTGACAGAGTGACCCACTTTGATGAGGTAGCAGGTGAAACACACCGAAATTGAGCCTGACACAGCATGGCAGCTATGGGCACGGCATGCGGAGGCAGCATCAGGCCGGAGAGCGGCACAGTGACGGACCCTTGAGGAGGCGGCAGCAGCATCATTCCTTAGTCCTTACACATTGAGGCCACAGAGTGGCACAATTACATAGTTTGGAGGTAGCGAAGACCCAGCATGTGGAGGCGTCAGCACGGAGAGTGGCACGGTGACGGACCCTTGAGGAGGCGGCAGCAGCATCATTCCTTAATCCTTACACATTGAGGCCACAGAGTGGCACAATTACATAGTTTGGAGGTAGCGAAGACCCAGCATGTGGAGGCGTCAGCACGGAGAGTGGCACGGTGACGGACCCTTGAGGAGGCGGCAGCAGCATCATTCCTTTCACATTGAGGCCACAGAGTGGCACATTTACATAGTTTGGAGGTAGCGAAGACCCAGCATGTGGAGGCGTCAGCACGGAGAGTGGCACGGTGACGGACCCTTGAGGAGGCGGCAGCAGCATCATTCCTTACACATTGAGGCCACAGAGTGGCACAATTACATAGTTTGGAGGTAGCGAAGACCCAGCATGTGGAGGCGTCAGCAGCGTCAGCACGGAGAGTGGCACGGTGACATGACAGACTTCAGTTTGAGCTGCTTTAACACGGTGGCGAGTGGAAATCTGTAGAAATCCATGCTTTATTCATCTTGATAAGCGTCAGCCTGTCAGCGCTGTCAGTTGACAGGCGTGTACGCTTATCGGTGATGATGCCACCAGCTGCACTGAAGACCCGCTCTGACAACACGCTAGCGGCAGGGCAAGCCAGCACCTCCAAGGCGTACAGTGCCAGTTCTGGCCACGTGTCCAGCTTTGAAACCCAGTAGTTGTATGGAGCAGAGTGATCATGCAGGACGTTGGTATGGTCACCTAGGTAGTCCTTCACCATCTTTCTGTAAATCTCGCCTCTACTCTGTCTAGACTGTGGATTGGTGGCATACTCTTGCATGGGTGACATAAAACTGGCAAAGGCCTTGGAGATTGATCCTCTGCCAGCGCTTGACAAGCTGCCTGCTCCCCTCCTCTCCCTCGCTTGTTGGCCCTCAGAACCACGTCCTCTGCCGCTAGCGGTGTCAGATGGGAAGGCTATTTTCAGCTTGTGCACCAGGGCCAGTTGGTATTGATGCAGTCTCATACTCCTTTACTCTATAGGAATTAGAGTGGAAAAGTTGTGCTTGTACCGGGGGTCCAAGAGGGTGAACACCCAGTAATCGCTGGTGGAAAATATTTTTCTCACGCGAGGGTCACGGGAAAGGCAGCCTAACATGAAGTCAGCCATGTGCGCCAGAGTCCCAACACGTAAGAATTCCCCCTCCGCAACAGGCCGACTCTCCATTTCCTCCTCCTCCTCCTCCTCCAACTCCTCCTCCTCAGCCCAAACACACTGAACTGAGAAGAGGGAATGGGTACCGTCTTCAGTCTCGCCCACAGTCTCCTCCTCTTCATCCTCATCTTCCTCCTCCCCCTCCTCAGTTACACTCTGAGAAACAGACTGGCTGGTGTTCTGGCTCTCAGTCAACTCTTCTTCCCCCATCTCCTGTGACAATCGATGCGCCTCAGACTTCATGCTGAGCAATGATTTTTTCAGCAGACAAAGCAGCGGGATGGTGACGCTGATTATGGCGTCATCCCCGCTGACCATCAGTGTTGACTCGTCAAAGTGGCTTAACACCTTACATATATCAGACATCCACGTCCACTCCTCATTGTAGATTTGAGGAAGCTGACTAACTTGACTACCGGTTCTGGTGGAAGTGGTCATCTGACAGTCTACAATGGCTCTGCGCTGCTGGTAAACCCTGTTTAACATGTGTAGGGTGGAATTCCATCTCGTTGGCACGTCGCACAACAGTCGGTGAGCTGGCAGTTGTAAGCGCCGTTGCACTGCCCTCAGGGTGGCAGCATCAGTGGTGGATTTGCGGAAATGGGCACAGATGCGTCTCACCTTGGTGAGCAAATCTGACAGATTGGGGTAGGTCTTGAGGAACCGCTGAACCACCAGATTGAACACGTGGGCAAGGCATGGAACGTGTGTGAGTCTGCCCAGTTGCAGAGCCGCCACCAGATTACGCCCGTTGTCACACACGACCATGCCTGCTTTCAGGTTCAGCGGCGCCAGCCAAAGATCCGTCTGAGCCGTCATGCCCTGTAACAGCTCCTGGGCAGTGTGCCTCTTGTCACCTAAGCTCAGCAGTTTTAGCACCGCCTGCTGGCGCTTGCCCACTGCGGTCCTGCTGCGACTGCAGCTGCCGACTGAAGGTGGCGTGTCCACGGATGGAAATTTACAAGTGGTGTTTGTGGAGGAGGAGGAGGAGGAGGAGGAGGGGGGAGAAGTATAGTAATCCTGGGAAACAGTCACCGAGGTAGGCCCCGCAATCCTGGGTGTGGGCAACACATGAGCTGACCCCGGTTCAGACTCTGTCCCAGCCTCAACCAAATTAATCCAATGTGCCGTCAGGGAGATATAGTGTCCCTGCCCCCCAGCACTGGTCCACGTGTCCGTGGTTAAGTGGACCTTTTCTGTAACCGCGTTGGTCAGGGCACGGTTGATGTTCTGAGACACGTGCTGGTGTAGTGCTGGGACGGCACATCGAGAAAAATAGTGGCGGCTTGGGACGGAGTAGCGAGGGGCAGCCACCGCCATCAGGTTGCGGAATGCCTCCGTCTCCACCAGCCTGTAGGGCAGCATCTCCAAACTCAGGAGTTTGGAGACGTGGACATTTAAGGCCTGTGCATGTGGGTGGGTGGAGGCATATTTGCGCTTGCGCTCAAATGTTTCATGCAAAGACAGCTGAACACTGCGCTGGGACACATTGGTGGATTGTGGGGGGGATGGTGAAGGTGCAGGGGTGGTTGCATGGCGGGAGTCGCTGGTGCCGGGCTCCTGGGCTGGGGAGTTACTGGCAGAGCCAGCATGTGACACAGGGGAAGGAGCAGCGGTGCGACCAGAAGGAGGTGAACGGCCTTGATTCCAATGAGTTGGGTGTTTAGCACTCATATGCCTGCGCATGCTGGTAGTGCTTAGGTTGCTAGTGGTGGCTCCCCTACTGAGCTTGGTGTGGCACAGGTTGCACAACACAGTCCGTCGGTCCTCCTCACTTTCTTTAAAGAAGCTCCAGACTTTAGAACACCGAGGCCTCGACCAAACTGGTTCACTTGTTGAACCTCTGTCTGATGAAATTACTCTGGCCCTGCCTCTCCCTCTGGTCGCACGTCTACCTCTTGCAACGTTTTCTGATGTTACACTTGCCTCCCCCTCCGAAGCACTCTCTTGACTAGGCCTAACAACCCAGCTGGGGTCAGTCACCTCATCATCCACCGGCTCCTCCTCCTCCCATTCATCAGCCTGCTCCCCCCTGGGAATTACTGCACTGACAAGCACCTCACTGTCTGACACCCGTGTCTCATCCTCAGACACCTCTCCACAGACTATTTGTAAATCCCCACTTTCATCACCCACAGACTGGGAAAGCTCTCTATTTTGGGCATCGGGACAGACCCACTGGTCAGGTTGCTGCTCAGCAGTGCTTTGTGAATCTAGGAAGGGTTGGGAAAACAGTTCCTGGGAGTATGCAGGATTTGAATCACTAATTTCCAAGGAGGGGCCAGGCTGGGCGGGAGGAGGTTGAGCTGAAAGATCCTGAGGTCCACTCCCTTGGCTAGCGTTGGTGGACTGCGTGGAAGACTGGGCGGTGGATAAACTACTGGATGCATTATCCGCTATCCAGTTGATCACCTGTTCGCACTGCTGGGGATCCAATAGGGGTGTGCCACGTGACACTGTAAATTGGGACAGGAAGCTAGAAAAGGGTACTCTGCGGCGTTCCAGTGCTCCATCAGAAGCAGGTACTGTGTCACCCTGCCCAGGACTACGGCCTCTGCCTGCAACCTCACTTTGACGCCCACGACCACGTCCTCATCCTCGTCCCTTACCCCTGGGGTTCACCATTGTAAAGGTTATGCTAGAAAAGCTAGTTATGAAGGTGAAATACACTCTATTTGTCCAAACAGAGGATATATTGCGTGTTGCAAAAAGGACTATTCGGTAAAGAGCGTATTTTATGCAACCAAACCTTGGTTTACAGCAAACTGATGTGTATCAGTAACAGATATAAAACTGTGTTTTATATTTGTGGTATTTCTTCAGATCAAATACCCCTTCTTTATGTAACTATTAGATATGGCGTGCACAAAACTGGCCACAGGCCTAGTCACTAAATACAGAGCTTATTTTTGGACCACAAAACTTGGGTACCAGTAACAGATATAAAACTGTGTTTATATTTGTGGTATTTCTTCACATCAAATACCCTTTATTTCTTTAACTATTAGATATGGCGTGCACAAATCTGGCAACAGGCCTAGTCACTAAATACAGAGCGTATTTTTGAACCACAAAACTTGGGTACCAGTAACAGATATAAAACTGTGTTTATATTTGTGGTATTTCTTCACATCAAATACCCTTTATTTCTTTAACTATTAGATATGGCGTGCACAAATCTGGCAACAGGCCTAGTCACTAAATACAGAGCGTATTTTTGAACCACAAAACTTGGGTACCAGTAACAGATATAAAACTGTGTTTATATTTGTGGTATTTCTTCACATCAAATACCCTTTATTTCTTTAACTATTAGATATGGCGTGCTATAAAAATGCAATTTTTATCTAATGCGGTTTTTTGGACACACAAAACCTTGGATTAGAATGTAGGGTATTCTATACTATATATATATATACTATATATGTGGCAGAATTGCGTATTCTGTACACTGCGCTTATGTGTACGCTAAACAAATATTTTTGGGCCAGGTGTGGTATATCTGTATCACTCAAAAATGCATTTTTATATCTTATGCGGTTTTATTTTTAGGCCGCAAATATTTCCTTTTTTAATTTATTAATTATTGTTATTAATTAATATTATTATTATTAAATGAGGTGACAGCGTGTGCTGTACCACTCTACGGAGTCTGAGGCACTACAAGTCCCAGACAGCAGCACAAATGAGGTTACAGCGTGTGCTGGAGTCTGAGGCACTACAAGTCCCAGACAGCAGCACAAATGAGGTTACAGCGTGTGCTGGAGTCTGAGGCACTACAAGTCCCAGACAGCAGCACAAATGAGGTTACAGACAGCGTGTGCTGGAGGCTAAATGGAGTCTGAGGAACATCCAGCAGCCGATATTCTAATAGTGCGGCGTTCGCCCAAAATGGCGGACGCCGCACTATAAAGCCCAGCCTAATGCACACACGATCCCTGCCTAATGCCTAATGCCTATAAAGATTGACTTGGAGACTGAGATTGAGACTTGGCACTGAGACAGTGAGTGCGCAGCTAAGATGGCGGCCGCTGCACTCCTGGTCCCAGCTGCCACACAGCTAGCCAGCAAATACAAGAGAGGACTAGTAGTAGTAAACGTAGATTAGCCCTGACAAGGGCTGTTGATTTCTGCACCCTGCCTGCCTGATTAATTCTGGTCTTTGTCCCTGCTCTAGTCCCTATCAATTCCCAGTCCCCCCAGCACGTCTGTCCCTATGCTCTTTCACACTGCAAATGGCTGAAAGCGCCGAACATAATGAAAGCAGTCTATTGGCTGGTCAGGTCACCTGATCTGGCCAGCCACTCACTGCTCTCGTCTTGTACATGTCCCTACGTCATGCTAGTAGCTTAGAAGGCTCACCTAACATGATTGGCTCCTTGAAAAACCGCCAAAAATGAGAAAAACAAAAACGAGATTTCACTCGAGTACCGCGAGATGTTCGGCCGAATACCGAACACCTTCGAACGCCCTAATGTCCGATCGAACACCAGGTTCGAGTGAACACGTTCGCTCATCACTAGACAGCACTATACATAACAATAGAGGATGCTATGTAAAAAGAGACTGCCCTATGCATAACTAGAGAGGATGGTACGTAATAAGGGATGCCCCTTCCAGTAATATGTGCTCAATACTGGGTCCATTCCTGAGATAATGTCTCCTATCCTAGCCTCCTTCCTGGTATAATGTCCCCCATCATGATCGCCTTCCAGGTATAATGTCACACATTCTGGTCTGCTTCCTTGTATAATGTATCCCATATTTGTTCCCTTCCTGGGATAATATCCCCAATTCTGATATAATGTGCCCTACCCTGATCCCCTTCCTGGTTAAATTTGCATTATCCTGGTTCCCCATCCTTGGATAATGTACTTCATCCTGATCCCCTTCCTTAATTTGCACTATCTTGGTTTTCTTCCTGATATAGTATGCCCCACTCTGGTCCCCTTTCTGTCATAATGTGCCTCATCCTGATTCATTTCTTTTGATAATATGCCCCACCCTGGTCCATTTCCTGGGATAATGTACCCCATCCTGGTCCCCTTCCTGGGATTATGTATCACATCCTGGTTCCCTTCGTGGAATAATGTACCACATCCTGTGCCCCTTCCTGGTATAATGTGCCCCATCCTGTGCCCCTTCCTGGGATAATATACCACATCCTGTGCCCCTTCCTGGTATAATGTGCCCCATACTGATCCTCTTCCTGGGATAATGTGCTTCATTCTGGTTCCCTTCCTTTGATAATGTCCCCAATCTTGGTCCATTTCATGGTATAATAAACCCTATCCTGATCCCCTTCCTGGTATAATGAGCCCCATCCTGGTCTCCTTCACCGCTTGGGGTCCTCTTCTTTATCCAGTACAGTAGCCTGCAACTGACCTTGGCTTCCCCGCCATGGCACATGACATCACTGCCATATGCCCCCAGTCACTGGCATGCCAACGTCAGCTGCTGTCCTGTCATTGGTTGGCAGCATGTATTGCTGGGCAGGGAGTTGGCGGTTCTCCTGCACCACAATACATTTCAGCTGAATGTGCGTCCGAGGATGTACATGCATCTGAAATAGGCGAGGGACTCGGCGTGCCCGCCTCCAACTCTGGGCTCCGGAGCAGCTGCAGCAGCTATATGTTCGCCCCTGGCTCCCTTCTATAAGCTACTATTTTTTGCTGTTGAAGTTTTTGCAGGATCATTGAAAATCTTTAGACATTAGAATAAGTTTGCTTTTTTTTCAATTTAAATGATCTATTATTGGAAACTAAAGTTCAGCCAGTTACCTAAGAATTGGCTTGTAACAAATGTTGTGTTGTACTCTATCAGACAATCAAAGTGCATGAAATCTCTGAGCAGAAATTGTTTCATTGCTCTATTGAGCACCAATTCTGACCACAGATGGTATCTTGAAAACTATTTCTATGGTCATTGTTGCAGGTGGAGCTTTCTTTCAAGCATTGCTAAACATATGAGCCTTGATTAATCAACACTCTTGATTTTGTTTGGCGTTCTTGATGAGAGGGCGTGTTGGAGTTAGACAATTCTGGTTCATCAAGATGTGCATGACCCTCGATGAATCAGGAGAATCTGACAACTGGTGCATGCCTCCGTGCACCACACTACAAAAGCTTGCTCCAGTTCATTAATGGAGTAAGATTTTTGGCATAGGAAACGCCACAGCTCATCATGAATTAGATCAGCCCAGCCCATCTCAATCGAGATCCAAAATAGATGGAGATCCAAAATAGATGGAACTGGGAGAAAATGTTGTAAAAATGTCAAAAGTTGCAGAATTTTTGTGCAACTCTGAGTTACGCTAAAATTTTGCAACTTTGAAAGCAATTTTTGCCAGAATTTTGGTGAAATTGCTTTTATGAATCAGTGCCATGGTCTTCAAACATTTCAGCAAACAGTTTTCCAAACTCACCAATATGGATGGGTTTGACCAACAGTCTAATGTGTATGGGGCCTCTCAACTATCCCCCAACAGATTATGTCGGGGAGATAAGGATCCAGCATGTCCAATTTTGGATCCTTTTGCTCTGTAACAGATAAGCCGCCACCTGAGATGTCTGGCAGCAGCTCCTGTGTATGGGAGAGTTGGGCGACAAGGCTGCCAACTAAATGAACGACCAAACTATCGATCACCCAACAGCTATCTAGGATGTATAGATGCCTCAGGCATGGTTGTATATATTAGAAGAGGATGGATTGGTTGCTATAGACATTAACAATTTTCAAACTTGTAGTAAGAACAATTTTATGAGCAAAGGCCATTACTTTCAAAACTTGCACTTGGAATAGCAATTTAATTCAATCTTCATTTCTGAACTTTAGAACAGATTCATTTAAAGCAAACCAATTAGCCATCCAAGAAATATCACTATTTTAAGCTCTATTCATGGAAGCTCTGTAGATGATTAATCTTAGCTGGGAGTTAGATATTAACAACTACATATCAATTTGGGTTGGATCCTTACCCATTGTGATGCTGTTTCAATTTAAATTAATGTGAGAACCATTAGAAAATGTAAGGAAAATCTCTGTAGTCATATATTGTGAATGATTCATTATATCAGTAATGGGAGCAGGATGTTTGTAGAAATTACATTGAAATACGATGAGATCATGGTGAGAGAAAGGTTGGCTTCATTATTCTCGACACTGAAAAGCACGTTAATGGAATATCTGCTTGGTTACCATCTAGTGCTTGCAGCATTGCTTGTATAAGGAGACGATATGATTAAGCACAGTAGGATCATTATAGAAACAACATAGGTTTTCATGTTGTTATGGAAACATCAATTATTGTATTAAGAAAAATGATTGACTGAGAGATTGACATTATTATCAACCTTGTGGTTTGTGTTAGATGTGTTTTATAATCAATCACTAAATATTCTAGGAAGCAATATTCGGCTGAGGCATACAACATTGTACACCCTGGAAATTGTAGTTATGATAATTGTAAAAAAAATATATACTATACATTTTCAATTACTTGGTGGTATTTAGTAGCCAACAATAGAGTTGAGCAAAAAGATTTACAGTGCCGTGGTCTGGTGCCCAGCCCAGTCCCCTATGGCAGCCTTTGCTTCTTTGCTCAGCATTCTCAGCCCAATATACTTGGCACCTCCTACTTTTAATAGGCCTTGCAATGTTATGTCACAGCTTGGTACACATCATGTCGTTAAATCAGGCCTAGTGAGTTAGCCTCTTGCAATTCTTTTTAGTGCCCTAGCTTTCTTCGGTGGGTCAGGACACTTCACACAAGCATTTCTTGGCATTGTATTTATAAATTAAAATCCCCCTTGTATGTATGACAAAGAATAAAGAAGTCTGCACACCTGTTGTCTAGGCTTCATGCCAGTTTTAACTTTGTGACAATTAAAAATTGAAACTTTAGATATTTGGCAGATATGAAACTATTCTACATCAACAACAGTCTTCTCCAAGTAACAATATTAGGATATTAATTAATGTATTTATTTATTTTCATATAACTTAAAGGGAATCTCTCATGAGGTTTTTGCTATTTAATCTTAGAGCAGCATAATATAGGGCATGAGGCCCTGATTCCAGCAATGTGTCACTTATTAGGCTGTGTGTTGTATTTTCAATACAATTGGTATTTTATCAGCAGGAGATTGATACTATAGGATTATATCTTCCATGCCAGGCAGTCGGGCTAATCTTTGTAACCCCGCCTCCCACCTCTGATTGGCTGCTTACTAGTGCATAAGAAGCTGCCAATCAGGGATGTGACCGAGGTTATACACAATCCAAAAGTCTTAGTTCTTCATCAGACAAGCAAGGATTCTATCAAAACTGCAGCAAGCTGTCCTGTAAATGATACATCGTTGGAATCAGGCCCTCTTGCCCTATATTATGCCTCTCTTAGATTATTTAGAAAAAATTTGCTGACAGATCCCCTTTAAAAAATGTAAGAAGAATTGTTTGTGCAGAGTTACATCCTGTTACATATTTGTTCATTACATTTGCATTTTTCTAATGTAAGGCACATGTTATATAGATGAGGACCAGATAAAATAGAATACATAGTGACTTGGCTTTTACTATCTGCTGTTTTACCTTATCTATGGATATCTGGATCTCTAGTATTGTGTTGAAGGTATGATACTTTCCCACAGAGCCAAAATACAGAATTGTGCATGAGCCGTACATGGGTTATTTCAGCATAGACAATGACGGTATATGGCAAAAATAATGTCTGATTGGTGGGGACTTGAGTGCTGTGACCCTTCTTGATCACTAGAGCAAACTAACTGGTTCAAAGGGCAGAGAGATGTCCTATCAGTTTGTGTTCCGTCAAAGCGCCTTGGTTTTCTTTGCTTTATTGGAAGAAAATGTAACAAAGCAGCACCTGTAGAGATGAGACTGCACTTAGTGCCACGGCCACGTAATTCTAGAAATCAGTATGGAGGCTCCATAACTACTATTATTGAAGCTCTACTTTAGTAGATGTTTGGGGCCTACAAAACAGTTTCTTTGGTCAACTGGTATTTTTTACAGTCTACCTCTTCAGCTATGATACACTAACTATTAAAATTTGCTGAGATTTAATGTAGAACTCAGAAATCAGTCAGATCAATGCTTTGACTTTCTAGCATGCACTGGAAAAAGAAGAGCTTTAATCTGACCAGTTTTCTCTGGTAATTGCCCTACCATTTATCTACAGTAGTACAGTAGTTTTAATTCATCAGGTCCAATTCAAATAGTTTTTGAAGCTCTTTTGCATGATTATATTTTTCTGATTTGTCAGGTCATTGAATGAAAAGTTACTGTGCCCTAAAAATGTGTTGCGTCTGTCGTATTTAATCAGTCATTTACATTATTTTCTATTAAATTCATCTTTGTGTCAAAGATTTTATTTGATACAGCTTCACATTAAAATTTAAGGTTTAATTGCCAAGTTCTAGAAGGCAAGAAGGTTAAACTGTAAAAAAAGTTTTAAAAAAGTAAACACTCTTTTTTACAAGGCATACAGCGTACAATTTGGGCATTGTGAATTTTCTGACAGTTTCCCTTCAAGTTACTCTGACTACGCATTGACACACTTAATAGATATGCTTAACTTCTATTCTTTGGACTTATCTGGTATCTCCTCAAACACTCCATCTGGATCACACTGATCTGTCTAGAATGTACCTACAGTATATATCACCCCTTAACATCAACTCAGACCAATCTGATTGGCTGTAGTGACCCATATCCCTTACAATAGGCATGTGAGTGTCGGTATTGGACTAGGAATCAGTGGAAGAAGCCATCATGTTTTATTAATTATATTTTCTTTTAAATCGTATGGTCAGCTGAAAGCATGTGAATCTTTTACTTGAGGAAGAAATTAAGGCAAGCCATTCCAGCCAGTGTGATGCTCTTGTGTTCATGTTGATAATAGTTCAACACATACCACCTCTTAGCATTATAGGAGACCAAGTACACAGTACAGGCAACAGTACTCCTTAACAGCATTGGCCTGCTTAGTAGGATAATATATCTTCCATCACTACAAAATTGTTTGAGGAACTTGAGAAACATTTCAAGGGGTTATTTCTAAGTGGCTGCTGAATATGACAGGAAGCAATGCTTGACGCTCACTCACTTAAGTTGGCCGATGTCTGTGGATGTGATGTCACTGGCCCTACTTACCTCTCTCTATGGAAGGTGAGTGGTGATTATCCCTTTAAGGCAATAAGGCAGGTCATTTATGGGTTAAAGTCTACTCACTGTCATGATCCAGACTGGGTTTTGAGTCCAGTTTTCCCTTTTTCCCGGTCTGACCATGTCAAGAGTTAACCTTTCCCAGCCTCAGTCTGAGCTCAGGTTGGCTATTTATCGCCGCTGCTTCCTGAAGGCGATGTCAGTTATAGTTTTTGCCTAGGTCTGCTGTAGCCGACTTTGATTGCTCTGATTTGTCCTGCTGCATTTCTGTCTGAACCCGTGTCTCTGTTTTCCTCTATTCCCATCTTGACCAAATTGAACTTGTACAAAAATTTTGCAGCTTTTGGGTATTTTCACTCAAGTTTCACTTTCAAAATGGGAGTAGCTAGGGTGGGACGGGGGCACGACGCCACGGCTTGTCTAATTCATGACGAGCTGCAGTGTACCTTATGCCTAAAATCTTACTCAGGTCCCTGAAAATCGGGGCCATAATTATCAAGGCATTTACACCACAAAATTGTAGATGAACTATCCAATTGTCTTCCCTTTATGAAAGTAAAAAGTAAAACTGGGAATCATTGGAACCCAACTTTCCTGTAAAGGTGACGTTTCGTAGAGTCGACCTCTTTGTACCACAAACCAGGCACAATTGGTAATGGAAGCCGCTCTTTGCTATGGTTCTTAGTTCAGGTATGTGTATGAAATGTGGGAAATTGCAGACTGGTGAAGGCGTATACAAAGGTGTAGATAGTTGGTATGTAGGATTATTATATTATGCCCCAAATAATTTTCCATACTGTCAATTGCATTGTTTCACATCATTTGCATAAACAAAGATCGTGTATTTTTTCATTTGATATCTACATTATCCTTACTTCTTCACGATGAATAGTTTTAGATATAGTTGGAATTCGATCACTGATTTGATCTGAAGCAATGCAACCCACAGTTTCAGAATGACGTGAAATATACTAAGAGAAACATCACTAACAAGCAGGCTAGAGGACCAAGACTCTATACTAGATTAACAGGTCATAAACATGTGCTAAATTGCTATTTGAATTGTAAATCAGAATATAATATCCTTAGGCTTGTGTCATGGTTCCCAATGGCAGGGGAACGTCAGGACACATAAATAACGAACGAGCTCTTGGGTGATGGAATCTCGAGCTGACCGTGAGCTAAACCTACCACACAACTAATAGTGGCCGGGGGGCGTGCCTACGTTTTATCCCTAGACGTCTCTCGCCAGCCGGAGAACTAACTTACCCTAGTAGAGGAAAAAACAGACCTGGCTTACCTCTAGGGAAATTCCCCCAAAAAGGAGACAGAAGCCCCCCACATATATTGACGGTGAGTTCAGAGGAAAAGACATACGCAGTATGAAGGTAGGTTCAGCAAAGCGAGGTCCGCTTACTAGATAGTAGAAAGATACAAAAGGGAACTGCACGGTCAGCTGAAAACCCTTTTAAAATACCATCCTGAAATTACTTTAAAACTCATGTGTCAACTCATGACACCGGAGTGGTAATTTCAGCCCACAAGAGCTTCCAGCTACAGAGAAAGACTTAACTGTAAACTGGAACAAAAATGCAAACAAACTTAGGACTAAGAGTCCAACTTAGCTGATCAGTAGTCTAGGAGCAGGAACATGCAACAGAAAGGCTCTGGTTACTTTGATGGCTGGCAAGGCAATGACTGAAGAGCAGGATTAAATAGGAACACCCCACTACTGATGAAAACAGGTGAACTGAGAAAGAAAACAGACCCGAGTCACCAGTACCACTAGCCACCACCAGAAGGAGCCAAAAAGCAGATTCACAACAGTACCCCCCCCTCAAGGAGGGGGCACCGAACCCTCACAAGAACCACCAGGGCGATCCGGATGAGCCCTATGAAAGGCACGAACCAAATCAGAGGCGTGAACATCAGAAGCAGTTACCCAAGAATTATCTTCTTGACCATAGCCCTTCCACTTAACCAGATATTGTAGTCTCCGTCTGGAAATACGGGAGTCCAAGATTTTCTCTACAACATACTCCAACTCACCCTCAACCAGCACAGGAGCAGGAGGCTCGGTAGAAGGAACAACCGGCACCTCATACCTCCGCAACAATGACCGATGGAAGACATTATGGATAGCGAAAGATGCCGGAAGGTCTAAACGAAAGGATACAGGGTTAAGAATCTCCAAAATCCTATAAGGACCGATGAACCGAGGCTTAAACTTAGGAGAAGAAACCCTCATAGGGACAAAACGGGAAGACAACCACACCAAGTCCCCAACACGAAGACGAGGACCAACACGACGACGGCGGTTAGCAAAATGCTGAGTCTTCTCCTGGGACAACTTCAAATTGTCCACCACCTGTCCCCAAATCTGATGCAACCTATCCACCATAGTATCCACCCCCGGACAATCCGAAGTCTCCACCTGACCGGAAGAAAAACGAGGGTGAAACCCCAAATTGCAAAAGAAAGGAGAAACCAAAGTGGCAGAACTAGCCCGATTATTGAGGGCAAACTCTGCCAACGGCAAAAAGGCAACCCAGTCATCCTGATCCGCAGACACAAAACACCTCAAATAAGTCTTCAAGGTCTGATTAGTTCGCTCAGTCTGGCCATTAGTCTGAGGATGGAACGCAGACGAAAAAGACAAATCAATGCCCATCCTAGCACAGAATGCCCGCCAAAATCTAGACACGAACTGGGTCCCCCTGTCAGAAACGATATTTTCCGGAATACCATGCAAGCGAACCACATTTTGAAAAAACAGAGGAACCAATTCGGATGAGGAAGGCAACTTAGGCAAGGGCACCAAATGAACCATCTTTGAAAAACGGTCACACACCACCCAGATGACAGACATTTTCTGAGAAGCAGGGAGATCAGAAATAAAATCCATAGAGATGTGAGTCCAAGGCCTCTTCGGAATAGGCAAGGATAACAACAATCCGCTAGCCCGAGAACAACAAGGCTTGGCCCGAGCACAAACATCACAAGACTGCACAAAAACTCGTACGTCTCGAGACAGGGAAGGCCACTAGAAGGACCTAGCCACCAAATCCCTAGTACCGAAGATTCCAGGATGACCTGCCAATGCAGAAGAATGAACCTCCGAGATGACTCTGCTGGTCCAATCATCAGGAACAAACAGTCTACCAGGCGGGTAACGATCAGGTCTATCCGCCTGAAACTCCTGCAAAGCCCGTCGCAGGTCTGGGGAAACAGCAGATAATATCACCCCATCCTTAAGGATACCTGTAGGTTCAGAATCACCAGGGGAATCAGGCTCAAAACTCCTAGAAAGGGCGTCTGCCTTCACATTTTTAGAACCTGGTAGGTATGAGACCACAAAATTAAACCGAGAGAAAAACAACGACCAGCGCGCCTGTCTAGGATTCAGGCGCTTGGCAGACTCAAGATAAATCAGATTCTTGTGATCGGTCAATACCACCACCTGATGTCTAGCCCCCTCAAGCCAATGACGCCACTCCTCAAAAGCCCACTTCATAGCCAAAAGCTCCCGATTACCAATATCATAGTTTCGCTCGGCGGGCGAAAATTTTCGAGAAAAGAACGCACAAGTTCTCATCACGGAGCAGTCGGAACTTTTCTGCGACAAAACCGCCCCAGCTCCGATCTCGGAAGCGTCGACCTCAACCTGAAAAGGAAGAGCAACATCAGGCTGACGCAACACAGGGGCAGAAGAAAAGCGGCGCTTAAGCTCCCGAAAGGCCTCCACAGCAGCAGGGGACCAATCAGTAACATCAGCACCCTTTTTAGTCAAATCAGTCAAAGGTTTAGCAACATCCGAAAAACCAGTTATAAATCGACGATAAAAATTAGCAAAGCCCAAGAATTTCTGTAGGCTCTTAAGAGAAGTAGGTTGCGTCCAATCACAAATAGCCCGAACCTTGACAGGATCCATCTCAATGGAAGAAGGGGAAAAAATGTACCCCAAAAAAGAAATCTTTTGAACCCCAAAAATACACTTAGAACCCTTCACACACAAGGAATTAGCCCGCAAAACCTGAAAAACCCTCCTGACTTGTTGGACATGAGAGTCCCAGTCATCCGAAAAAATCAAAATATCATCCAGATACACAATCATAAATTTATCCAAATATTCACGGAAAATGTTATGCATAAAGGACTGAAAGACTGAAGGGGCATTTGAAAGACCAAAAGGCATTACCAAATACTCAAAATGGCCCTCGGGCGTATTAAATGCGGTTTTCCACTCATCCCCCTGATTAATTCGCACCAAATTATACGCCCCACGAAGATCAATCTTAGAGAACCACTTAGCCCCCTTTATTCGAGCAAACAAATCAGTCAGCAGTGGCAAAGGATACTGATATTTGACTGTAATTTTATTCAAGAGTCGATAATCAATACACGGCCTCAAAGAGCCATCTTTTTTAGATACAAAGAAAAAACCGGCTCCTAAGGGAGATGAAGAAGGACGAATATGTCCCTTTTCCAGAGACTCCTTAATATACTCTCGCATAGCAACATGTTCAGGTACGGATAAATTAAACAAACGACCCTTTGGAAATTTACTGCCTGGAATCAGATCTATGGTACAATCGCAATCTCTGTGAGGAGGGAGTGAACCAAGCTTAGGCTCCTCAAAAACATCACGATAATCAGACAAAAATGCCGGAATCTCAGAGGGAATAGATGATGAAATGGAAACCAAAGGTACGTTCCCATGAGCCCCCTGACATCCCCAGCTTAACACAGACATTGCTTTCCAGTCAAGGACTGGGTTATGAGATTGTAACCATGGCAATCCAAGCACCAAAACATCATGTAGATTGTACAACACAAGGAAGCGAATCACCTCCTGATGGTCTGGAGTCATACGCATAGTCACTTGTGTCCAGTATTGTGGTTTATTACTAGCCAATGGCGTAGAATCAATACCCTTCAGAGGTATAGGGACTTCCAGAGGCTCTAGATTAAACCCACAGCGCCTGGCAAAGGACCAATCCATAAGACTTAAAGCGGCGCCAGAGTCGACATAGGCGTCCGCGGTAATTGACGATAATGAACAAATCAAGGTCACAGATAGAATAAACTTAGACTGTAAAGTGCCAATTGAAACAGACTTATCAACCTTCTTTGTGCGTCTAGAGCATGCTGATATAACATGAGTTGAATCACCACAATAGAAGCACAACCCATTTTTTCGCCTAAAATTCTGCCGTTCGCTTCTGGACAGAATTCTATCACATTGCATATTCTCTGGCGCCTTCTCAGAAGACACCGCCAAATGGTGCACAGGTTTACGCTCCCGCAAATGCCGATCAATCTGAATAGCCATTGTCATGGACTCATTCAGACCTGTAGGCGCAGGGAACCCCACCATAACATCCTTAATGGCATCAGAGAGACCCTCTCTGAAATTCGCCGCCAAAGCGCACTCATTCCACTGAGTAAGCACAGACCATTTACGAAATTTTTGGCAGTGTATTTCAGCTTTATCTTGCCCTTGAGATAGGTCCATCAAGGCTTTTTCAGCCTGAATCTCTAAATTTGGTGCCAATGCAAATGCCCAATCTTGAGGGTCACCTCGCAGCAAGGAAATTACAATCTTAACCTGCTGTGCGGGATCTCCAGCAGAGCGAGGTCTCAGAGAAAGAAATAATTTACAATTATATTTGAAATTCCGAAAACGAGATCTATCTCCGGAGAAAAACTCTGGTATAGGAATTCTAGGTTCAGATATAGGAGCATGTATAACAAAATCCTGTAAATTTTGAACTTTTGTGGCAAGATTATTCAAACCTGTAGCCAAACTCTGAGGATCCATTTTAAGCAGGTGAGATCAGAGCCATTCAAGGGTTAGAAGGAGAGGGAGACAAAGACTGCAATTAGAGCTGAAATGCAACTGATTCAACTATAGAGCAAACACAGAGGGAAAAAAAAAAAAAATTTGCAGACTTCTTTTTCTCTCCTTTCTTCTGCCAACAGTTTTAACACGTGTCCGGCCATACTGTCATGGTTCCCAATGGCAGGGGAACGTCAGGACACATAAATAACGAACGAGCTCTTGGGTGATGGAATCTCGAGCTGACCGTGAGCTAAACCTACCACACAACTAATAGTGGCCGGGGGGCGAGCCTACGTTTTATCCCTAGACGTCTCTCGCCAGCCGGAGATCTAACTTACCCTAGTAGAGGAAAAAACAGACCTGGCTTACCTCTAGGGAAATTCCCCCAAAAAGGAGACAGAAGCCCCCCACATATATTGACGGTGAGTTCAGAGGAAAAGACATACGCAGTATGAAGGTAGGTTCAGCAAAGCGAGGTCCGCTTACTAGATAGTAGAAAGATACAAAAGGGAACTGCACGGTCAGCTGAAAACCCTTTTAAAATACCATCCTGAAATTACTTTAAAACTCATGTGTCAACTCATGACACCGGAGTGGTAATTTCAGCCCACAAGAGCTTCCAGCTACAGAGAAAGACTTAACTGTAAACTGGAACAAAAATGCAAACAAACTTAGGACTAAGAGTCCAACTTAGCTGATCAGTAGTCTAGGAGCAGGAACATGCAACAGAAAGGCTCTGGTTACATTGATGGCCGGCAAGGCAATGACTGAAGAGCAGGATTAAATAGGAACAGCCCACTACTGATGAAAACAGGTGAACTGAGAAAGAAAACACACCCGAGTCACCAGTACCACTAGCCACCACCAGAAGGAGCCCAAAAGCAGATTCACAACAGGCTTGAAAGAATAATTTTTATTTCAGGCATATTCTCTTGTTGGATATTATAAGTATAGTATTTTGTTTAATATGTCAAGTCAATTTATGCCCAAATATGTATGGAACAAATGTAATTATAGTGCCAACAAAATTTGTTGTACTTAAATATAAATCAGTTAACTGTAGACATTGTTATGTCTTTAAAAAAGGATAAGTTGAAATAAAATGTTATAACTAATTTTGAACCAAAAAAATAAGTTGAATCTAGGAAAAATTGCTTTGAAAAATTGCAAAACAAATAGAATATGGGAGCATATTTTAAAATTAAGTACTTGATTTTTATGCTGTATATTTATTTGAATAGCTTACTAAGCTTGTGGCTTTTTTATTCATATGGAAAAATGGAAACTTTCATTTTTAGTTCATCATAGTGTATATGTTGTAAAGGTGTCATTGTCCTGAGCAAATTTATACCTTTCTTGTGGAAATGTACCCTACTATTGTAGACAGATCCACCATAGATGTTAAATGCAAATTAGCTGCAAGTGCTCTGGGGAGTGTCAAAGCACTTACAGCTCTCCGGCCCTCACTTTTTATACCCCACCAGGTGCCTGGCTCCTGCATTTGACTGACAGGTCTATCCAGCCTCTGTCATCTGTTACTCCTTGCCAAGCTCTCCAGTATTGACTGGTGGCAGATTACAGAGACTGGACTGACCTGTAAATTAAATTCAGGAACCAGAAAATGTCCAGGAATAAGTAGTGAGCTTGTAGTGTTTTAACACTTCCTAAAACATTTGCAGATAATTTGCATGTAGCTTGAAAGGATGAGCGGATTTCTACAAAAAAGCTATTGATTTACTGAAGTATCAGCAGCATATATACAGCCATACCTTTAATTTCAGGTATACATTTCTTCTGACAGGTTCCTTTAAAGATTCAGCAGGACTGTCCCGATTTGTGAGCTCAGTCCCGTGTCTCATCACTTCAGGGCTTTTGTCCCGGCTTCTGATACCTCTATCCAACGTCTTCATCACTCTGTATCTCCTCGTGGGTGGGGACACTTCTCTCTGCTCGGTGCATAATTAAATTATTTATTCACTTCTTCTTCTCCTGTGAACAGGTCTCGCAGGGACTCAAACTCACATCTCAATGTTCACAAGCTGCAGCTCTACCAATAAGCCACAGCTTAAAATAATGTGTAGAGGAGAATTTGGTAAACATGACCTCTTTTGCAGGCAATAAACCCAGCAGCAGATTAAACATGTCCGTAGAAATACATTGTATATATAACAATGCATTTCTGTGATCCCTGGTATACTGAGGTGAAGAAAAAGAATTTTTTTGTTCCTATAAAAGTAGATAAAATAATAAAGCAGCGATTACAATTTTTTTTCTCTACTTCTTTCCAGTATTTGAACCTTCAAACCCAATTTTAAAAGGCAGACACCTAAGCTACTGAGCCATCAGCTCAGATGATGCAATGGGGAGTATTTTGTGCACTTGATCTGTATTGCAGGCTCTGTCTCCACCAGTATAATATAGTGAGACATATAGATATATAGCGCACAGCAGTGGGATTCTATGTACCTTATATACTCGTGTATAAGCCTCACGAGTATAAGCCGAGGCACCTAATTTTGCCACGAAAAACTGGGAAAACTTATTGACTCGAGTATAAGCTGGGTATGCATTGTCCTCTCATCCCTATCCTGGTATGCATGGCTCCTTATCCCCATCCTTGTATGCATGGCTGCTTATCCCCATCCTTGTCTACATGGTCCCTCAGCCCTATTCTGGAATGCATGGTTCCTCGTCCATAATCTTGTATGTATGACTCCTCATCCATGTGCTTTTATGCATGGTCCCTCATCCCTATCTTTGTATGCATGGCCCCCATGAGAAAAGCATTAAAAAACCCCTCCTAATTACCTTCCCTGCACGCCCCTGTAGCATCTTGTTCCATGCCAGCAGCTCCTGTGGCCGAGTGATCAAGTGTCCCCACTCATTATGGCAATGAATATTCACTCCACTCCACATCTATGGGACTGGAGAGAGGTGGATATTCACAACTTTTAAGTAGTGCACACCCGTGATAGCCCGGCAGCTGCTGGAAGCCAGCAGCTGTAGCTGACACTGTGCGCTATAAGAGAAATGAATATTCACTGCCAGTGCAGTGAATATTCATTTCTGTTTAGCAGCGGGCGCAATCTTTAGCCACAGCAGCTGGCTCCTGCCTCCTATGACCCGCTGCTCCCCCTCCCCCGCCATCTTCTGGGACAATGACTCGAGTACAAGCAGAGGGGGGCGTCTTCAGCACAAATCCTTTGATACTACATTAAGAAAAATATCCATAGAGGTCAAATCTGCCTGTGGCGGGGGCATTTTTTTGTTCTTTAATCTGAGATCCGTAAATGGGCATTCACCTCTAGAGGTAGGTTCTTTCTCAGCCAGGCCATAGAGCAGTCTGATATCATTTAGCATTGAATCTGGAACCCCCAGACTCATGCTTATTTTCTTATCCTCTTGGATATTTTTTCCATTTAAGCTTGCGAATGAATAAATGCAGATCTTTAATTGCTTCAAATGTATTAAAATTACTTGATGGAACAAATGATAAACCCTTGCTGAGAACACTCATCTCGTCTTTTGTTAGAATACGGGAAGACAAATTTAAGATTTGGGGATTGCACCCAGATTCGGTGTTCCCCCCAGATTTAATCTGATGCATAAAGGGGTAAGACTGATCTAAAAAAGGAGTGGGTGCAGGCTGTCTACATTCTCTGCCTCTACCATGACCTCCCCCACGTCCAGGGCCGGCGTCAACACTCGGCCTAGCCGGGCAAGTGCCGGGGCCCTGACGAGACAGGGGGGCCCACTCACACAGTCATAGAGCCATCTGGCTGCTTTAACCCTTTCTACCCTTTCAATTTGCACTGGCACAAGCATCTTCTCACTGTCAGTGCAGGGCCAGGCACACATAGGGGTTAATTAAGGACACAGCCAGCGTGACATTGTGGGCGGAGAGTTCTCCTGCTCTGAAATGTGTGCACTGCTGAACTTATCAAGGAGACCGAGTAGTGATGGGCAGTCCTGCTCTTTTTGGTGATCCGGCTCTCATGGCTCCGCTCACCAAAAAGAGCCGGCTCACAAAACGGCTCTTTTTGGATCCTAAATGGATCCCTATTGAATATCTGTTCAGGCGTCCGAAACTCCGCCCACTTCTTTAGAGCAAATTAAATTGAAGAGTGGGCGGGGTTTTGCTCAGGTGGGCGGAGTTACCCATGCCGAAGCCCGGTATTTTACGCCCAGTGAGAGCCATTCAGGAATTTTAGTGGCTCTCACTGGCGTGCCGGCTCCCATCGTTCACAGCAGGGAGCCAGCTCTTTGTGTCGGCTCGTTCGTGAACGACACATCACTAAGACCGAGCTCCTACCAGCACCTGAGTGAGTGCAATGCTATATGATATCGTTGTATGTTCTGACAGTCTGGGACTGGGTGACCTGGGGCGGCCATGGGCTGGGCGGCTGCAGCTGATATATATATACTACAGCAGCCTCCCAGCCCAGGCCCCCAGCACAGCCTGTATAGATACAGTGTATATAATATATATACAGGACAGGTGCTGGGGGCCTGGGCTGGGCGGCTGTTGAAGTATATACACTGCACAGTACCACTCCCCTGTATATATACACTGCACAGTACCACTCCTCCTGTATATATGCACTGCACAGTACCGCTCCTCCTCTATATATACACTGCACAGTACCACTCCTCCTGTATATATACACTGCACAGCACCTCTCCTCCTGTATATATACACTGTACAGTACCACTCCTGTCCTGTATATATACACTGCATAGCACCACTCCTCCTGTATATATACACTGCACAGTACCCTCCTCCTGTCCTGTATATATACACTGCACAGTACCACTCCTCCTGTATATATACACTGCACAGTACCCTCCTCCTGTCCTGTATATATACACTGCACAGTACCACTCCTCCTGTCCTGTATATATACACTGCACAGCACCTCTCCTCCTGTATATATACACTGTACAGTACCACTCCTGTCCTGTATATATACACTGCATAGCACCACTCCTGTCCTGTATATATACACTGCACAGTACCACTCCTCCTGTCCTGTATATATACACTGCACAGTACCACTCCTCCTGTCCTGTATATATACACTGCACAGTACCACTCCTCCTGTATATATACACTGCACAGTACCTCTCCCCTGTATATATACACTGCACAGTACCTCTCCCCTGTATATATACACTGCACAGTACCACTCCTCCTGTATATATACACTGCACAGTACCTCTCCCCTGTATATATACACTGCAGAATTTACAATAGCTATCACTCATGTAAGAAGTGAAATCTGGCATTGTACTATACCTATATTTCTTCGCTGTATCTGGGCATCATGAATCGTGGTATATTTTAAGGGGGGGGGGGGGCCCACTGAGACTCTTTCGCCCGGGGCCCTCAAAAACCTGGAGCCGGCCCTGCCCACGTCCCCTTTGTCTCCCTCTTTGTGTCTTTGGATGACCCTCTATATCAGAAGCCTCTGTATCAGTTGATGTATAATCTACCTCAGGTGCTCTTGAGTCTCTATTGGGATAAAGATAGGCTTTATTGTCTCTGAAGTCCTGCAGATCTCCTATGAATTGTTTATGTTTCCTATCCTTTAAGTGGAATTGAAAACGTTCAATACTATTCTGTAAGCTTAGTTCCTTAGTAGCAAACTCTGCTCCCAAATCTACAGCACTTGAATGTTTCAATCGTTGTTATTACAGGCTCTGTGGTCCAATTTTTGAGTGGCCGTCAGTGCTTGATTTATCAGACACAACTATTTTAATTCCCCTCAGTAAGTTTTCAGTAATTGTATCACCCGCGATATGAGCATGAATTTTTATAGGAACAAGGGTTATATTGGAATGCTCTATGAATTTATTAAGCTTGGTTAGCTGCGCATTAATGGGAGGAAGACTTTAAGTATTTAATAATTACTATGTGATAGTGTGCGCAGATGTGCTGTGTGGACGGACGCATGGATTGTTTTAGCCTTGATTATCCTGCTTTGCTGCTGCGCTGTATGCACATGCGCAATTGTTCAATATGCTCAGATATGCTGTGTGGATTGTCTTAGCTTTTATGCTTTTCACCCTGTCTCGCCGCTGCGCTATATATGCATGCGCAGTAGTTTAATGTGTAAGCTATGGGATATAAGCTTCCAACTGTGCGGCTCACCGCTCTGCGTTCCGAGGACTGGATGTGGCGTAATTGGAAATGATCACAATCCCGGCGCAGGCATTCTCGGAGTTTGCGCTCCAAGGGGTGTCAAGTTGTGTTTCAGTGACACATGTCTATGCGCCACCAATGAATGCATGTGAGGCAAGACCCGGAAGTGGGTGTATATTTGGTCTGCACGTGTTGCAGGTGCGCGGCATACCTCGGGCATTATGTGCTTTATATACTGGATCCCTCTGGCCACCATTGAGATGGATCTAATTAACTGACACCTGCTGAACGCTGGATGCTAAAGTTTGATAGGTGGTAAATCAGCAGGTAACTAATTATTACTGATATTTAAGAGACGTCATTATAGAATCCACCCATGATAGGCTCTATGTGAATGCTGATGATGGCTGAGTATTCCATCATCAAGACCACTACTTGACCATCCTATCCCCTGATGATTTCCTTTTTTGGGATGAAACGCATAGGGAGGTGGTCCTGAATAGGAAAGGTCTATGGAGTTATGCATCGATTTGTTGGATCCTTGACTGACTGAATGATAGGGTGCATCCTTCACGTGGTATCTTCATGAACCAGTGAGATTGTTCCATATTATATTATGCACCCCTTGTCTTTACTTTTGCAAGCACAGTGATCATCAGTGGTACTGATTTGTTTCACATATTTGAGCAAAAGCATACTGACACAGACAGCAGCATTGCTATATTTTTTCTGCCTTTTTGCTGAGTTTGGATAAGACATGTTAGCTGAATAAGCAGTTGTGAATCAGAGAGAATTATTCTGTTTTGAGCACCATTATTCTGATTTCTTTTAACTATTAGGTTACTGTTTGACCAACTGTTGGTAATGCACATGTTTGTCTATGTATGTTGTGTCATGTCATTTTAATAGGTATATTAAATGTTATGTTTTAGGTTAACTTCTTTGTGCTATTTATCTTGGAATTTGTGGGAATCTCCCCCCTTTTTTCAAAGGGTTGGTTGGCCTTCAACCCTTTGCTTATTTTTATCAGTCACTGGAAAGCAACAAAAAAACAATAGAAATGTGAAATCTCCTACAAATAAAAGAAAAACACTCCCAGTTTCATAACTATTTAGTGCAGTTTGATGTGGGCTCCATCTGTTGCCCTACACACATCCAAATGATAGTGAAGTTCTTGCCACACACAGGTAAGGACGGCTGGTGTAACAGAGTGAATAACGTCTGTGATTCTCTGTTTTAAGTGATTAATGTCATTGATACGTTCAATGACAGATCCCCTGCCTATCCACCGCCAGGGGAATGTTCTATCCAGAAACTCAAGAACAATGGTGGCATAGTGTGGAGGAGCACCGTCCTGTTGAAAGATGACACCTTTTGGAAATTGTGGCACTGCATACAATTCCAACATGTCAAGATACGTGTTTGCCGTCACAGACCGCTCCGCAAAAAAAAATGGGCCTATCAACTTATCATGCATCAGGCCACACCACACGTTCACTTTAGGGGTGTTACGTTCGTACTCAACGTAGGCATGAGGATGTGCAGCAGCCCATATTTGGATGTTATGGCGATGAACATGTCCACAGATATGGAAGGTCGTCTCATTGCTAAACATAATCTTCTGCAAAAATCTTGCATCATTGTCGATCTCATGAAGCAGATCTGTAGCAAACGCGTATTGTTTGGGTCTTTCCACTGGTTTGATAGCATGCAACAGCCGCAATTTGTGCCCCGTAAAACAGAGATGTTTCTTTAACACCTTATGAACTGTAGTCTTGCTTAGGTGTAATTGTCGAGCACACGCACGCAGATTTTTTTAGGGTTCCTTAGGTAGCTATCCCGTATAGCCTCTACAGACTCATCACTGACTGATGGCCTACCAGAATGGGGTTTCTCCACCAAACTGCCAGTTTCCTTCAACTGTTTATGGAGCGCCCCCATGGGGCCGTGGGGTACTCGGTACCGGGTCCTGCGGATCACAGGGGGATGTCACGGTGGCTGACCCAGTCTGTGGCCCTGGGACGTCCGTGTAAAAGGGAAAGGTATTTAAAGGGATAGAGTTTATGTTCATGTCGCTTCCTGTGGTATTCGTTCAGGGTGACCAATGCTGCTTTAAGGGGTCCACTGGGGGGATGTTATGGCAGCTAGACGGTATACCTTCCCACAGGTGAAGTATGTCCCCGCGGCTTCCCAGTGTGTAGATGGTGGATGGTGAGAGATGTAGAGAAGAACGAGGACACAAGGTTGCAGTCTCTTTACATTTACTGGAGATTTCAGCATCCACAGTCCAGGGCACCAGATCACAGGGCAAGCAGAGTCCGGCTGATTTGGAGGCAAGTCCAGAGTCCCCTTGTCCAGGTGGAAATCAGTAGCCTTCCCTTGCGCTGCAGTGTTGTAGTTCCTTACTGCCTAAGGCTTCACATAAGGTCCTCACAGATGTAATGTCTTTCTCTCTGTCCCCCATATAAGATAAGACAAACCTGTATGACTGGTGGCTAGAGGCTGTTTATAGGGACTCTAGCACGCCCCGGCCTCCAAAGATTTCCACCGTGCCTCCTGGCTGTAGGGCGCACAGGTAACGTGAAATTAGCTGTCCTGTCGGTCTCTGGAGCAAGGCATAAAGGTCGTTTCTCCCTCGGTGTTCCAGCTACCGGGTTTCTGCGCCTCAGAAGGAGGCAGCCTGTGTAGGGCTGGTCCCCTTCTGGTATCCACTCCTTTGCTATGACTTCTTTCACGCTCACTGCAATACAATTCTTCCTTCTGTGTGTCTCTTTCTAGGAGCTGCAGCTCTGAGGACATGCACAGCTCCGTGTCCTTTCTCCTTCATTCTCTGTCAGGATCCCACCCCTGTCAGGGACCAACTAACTGAGCTGAGCTCAGCCAGCAACTGACTAACTTTCCCTACAGGCGACCAGTTTTACCTATGTGGGGAGTGACCTAATAAACAGGAGCAGAAACTCCCCCTGGTGGCCTGGAGTGTGAAATATGTTGCATGTTTGTGATACCTGGATGCAGTTAACCTTCATTGCCTCCAAACGTAATATCAGTCTCCCCGAGAGGAAAGCAATACCACTGCGACGACCAGGACCCTGGGGCGCCGCATTTATCCCACCGAGTAATGTTATTCCTATATGATGGCGCTTCATTATAAACGCGCCGATATTCACATAGCACTTTGGTCACAGATTCAAATTTAGCAAGCCACAGAACACACTGAACTTTCCTTTGTACCGTCCACATCTCGACTGACATGGAAAACCACACAGCTGGCATAAGCTTGTGGTTGCATGATGTCACAGACCTGGCTGTGTATTAATCAGAGTTCAGTTTATCAGGGGTTAATCTGGCTGGGGGCTCAGCAACAGCCTAAATGAGTTTGTGTTGTTTGATTGGTACTTGTTATCTCTCCACATGAACAGGTCTGTTATGATTGGGCCAGAGAAAGGGCGCCAAAATGTAAAGCATAAATAGATCCTGTGACTGGTCAAAAGTGCACCATGACTTTACAGACACACTGTATTTTAATTAAGATTTCATATTTCTTCTACAAGGGCCCTGTGGTAGTTTATATTCAGGTACCATATCACTAATTGTATTTATTTTGATATGAAGCAAATTACTACTAATTGGTGTGTTTATATGTGCAGGAAATAATTTTTATTCAATTCTACTACATATTACTCTATTGGATGTTAGAGTTTTACCACATCACTTGAATCCATTAAGCATTGTGTCTTCTCCTTAGTGACACCCAATTATTTTATTGCTATTACTATAGACTCACATGGAGCCAGAAGATAGAGATCCACATGTGAAGAGTAAGCTGGTAGACCTGAATACATTATATAGTTTAGTTCCCCAGCCCTTTATCAGCTGAAAAAGCTTCATTAAAACAGAGTTCTACTTTTAGGCTTGGGTCACACTTACGAGTGTGATGCGAAAAACTCTCGCGAGTCTCTCGCATTAATACCTGCCGCCGGCCCTTGGACCAGAATGTGCGGCTACATGTATTTCTATGCAGTCGCACACTCCGGTCCCGAGTGCCGGCTGCAGTGCCATGTATTGATGCGAGAGACTATGCGAGTGTGACCCCGGCCTTGGTCATGGACTAGTACATGCCTTATTTCTCTGGACTTACAATTGGAACATATTCTTTACAAACATTTCAGGCTGATCTGTAATGAACATTTTTGCTTGCCATTATCTTGTCATGTTCACAGGTCTGTCTGAGACAAGTATGCCCAACAGGTTTAAAAATACACCTAGATGGTTTTGGACTTGTATGTATGAATAATGTGTGTATTGACCGTTAGAAAGCAAATACGCTGAAGGAAAACCTGTTTGCACATTGGATTTCGAGCCCATAATCTGGGATCCTCCATAAGAAGCTGCAGTGAAATGAATAGTATAATAAATGTCTTGTTTACTGTGCTATACAGTACCATACCATATGGAACATACTATAGTGTTCTATGCTGTATTTCACCATACCGTAATGTACTTTACTATTCTATATAATACTGTAATAAACTTTACTGTACTATATTATACACATACATACTATGTCATGTTGTGCTATACATTACATGCACTATAGTACACTGTACACATTATCCTGTACAGTACAGTGCATTCTCTACTGAACTATGCCTAACTTTTTGTGCATTAGATATTTTTAGAGGGAAAATGGTTTCAAAGTTATGGCCAAGATGAGTCTTCCTTACTGGCAACTTGGTGTCAAATGCATATTGCCAAAATCATTGTCATCTATAGTTAAAGGTATAGGTACAGGTAAGTAGCAATTCTCTGAATAAGGACCTTAAATTAAAAAAAAACATCAGAGGAAAAAGGCAGCTTTACTCACTAGCACCAGGTCACAATACCAATTCACTACAGGATGCAGCAGATCCCAGTGATAAAGGCGGGGGGTAGTATCGGTGCAAAACTGATTGAGCAAGCACTCACACATGCAGGTACGGACAGGGGCTGAAATTCAGCCCTGGCATTTGAAATCACACAGGCCCATGTTGTCTCCGTCCCCAAGCACCAAATGGGATATATTACTAAAATTACCCTGGATGGAGGTAAGCAAGATTTACTACAAGACCAATATTTCTAATAATACCCGTGGCCTGGTGGGGTAAGTGATGGAGTCAGAAACTTTGTGCTTTGTCAAAACTTTTAACAGTATGGGTATCTTGAGAACACCGATTCTGTTAATAATGTAGCAGACAAGGCAGCCCACGACCAGACAGGCCCTTCTGGCATTTACCATAATTGCCAGATGGCCAGTCCGGCCCTGCACACGTGCATCAATTCATGGAGGGAAGGCTCGGGTCACCAAGGGTACTCATTGTCTTGCGAGTCTCTACACTAAGATAAAAAACAATTGCAGATTTCAAGAAGTGGAAGCGTGTCCTTACAAGAAACTCTCGCTGCTGTTATACAGGGTTGTACAGATACCAGGACAGCACATAGTAGTGAGCTGCTGTTCTCACTTGATTTCATGTTTGTGAACTCAGCCTTTCGATTTTTCCCTTTTCCCTACTTCCTGCACGCAGCGTCGGACTGGAGCACCTTGGGCCCACCAGAGAAAATCTGTAACAACTCTGCTGGCATCACGGCATGGCCTCTCATCTCTCACTCTATCTTACCCACTGCTCCAGGCCATGATGTGGTTTCTGTTTCATGCCAGCTCCATGTTCTGTGTCTCTGCTCTCTGCATGCTTCCTGGCTGTGTGCATAGGGGGACGGTGCCTGAACTCTCTGGTTCTTATAGGAATCAGGTGCATCTGTCTAATCTGTTCCTGACCAATTGCCAGGAGGCCACCAGTATTTAGTGCAGCTCCACCCAGTGGACTGGGCCTGTGCAATGTGTTAGCTCAGTTTGTGCTTAGCTTCTGAGTTTTCCAGGCCTTGCTCTGTGTTACTCCCTCTCTAGAGGCTTTTCTCCTTGCCTTGATCTTGTTTTCCGCCCTCCAGGAGGCAGAATATCCTGGTCCCTGTGTCTTTGTCCTTGTTTCTTGTCTTGTTCTATTTCCTTGTCTGAACTAAGTCTTATCTTGGTCTCCTTGTCTGTGGCTTCTTTCCCTGCTGTTTCTTTCCTCGTCTTCTCAGTCTGTTTACACTCCGCACTCTTGTGGCTCTGCCTGCTCTGTACCTTTGTAGCTTTATCTCTGCTCCACACTCCTGCAGTTCTGCTCCTTTCTACTCTGCTTATCTTCTGCTGCTGCAGTAATCTCTTGCTGCAGCTCCTCTCCGCATTCCTTGCGGTTCTGCTCTGCTTTGCTGCTACAGAAACCTCTTGCTGCAGCTCCTCTCCACATTCCTTGTGGCTCCGCTCTGCTTAGTTTCTGCAGCTGCAGTAATCTCTTGCTGCAGCTCCTCTCCACATTCCTTGCGGTTCTGCTCTCCTTTGCTGCTACAGAAACCTCTTGCTGCAGCTCCTCTCCACATTCCTTGTGGCTCTGCTCTGCTTAGCTTCTGCAGCTGCAGTAATCTCTTGCTGCAGCTCCTCTCCACATTCCTTGTGGTTCTGCTCTTCTTAGCTTTTGTTGCTACACTATCTCTTGCTGCTCTTCCGCTCCTGTCTGCAGCCTTGCACTTCTCTTCCTGTGTGAACAGGTCCCAACCTGTTCCTTCATTCTCCTTTCCTTCTGGCTTGTATCCGTTCTTGCATCTCCTGTGTGAACAGGTCCCAACCTGTTCCTTCATACCTCATTCCTTTCTGCTTGTTTCCTTTCCTGCACCTCCTTTGTGAACAGGTCCCTACCTGTTTCTCCATACTTCATATCCATTCCTGCACTTCCTGTGTGAACAGGTCCCTACCTGTTCCTCCATACTACATATCCGTACCTGCACCTCCAGTGTGAACAGGTCCCTGTTTGTTCCTTCATACACCACATCAACCAGCCCTGTGTTCTCTGCTGTGCCTGCCAGCCCTGTGTTCTCTGCCATGTCTCTGCCAGCCCTGTGTCTCAGCCGTGCCAGCCTACTCATCTGAGTTTCAGTCGTGCTCTTCTGCCAGTCCTGCCTGATGCCCGCACCAATCCTGGTGTTCCTGTCTCCCAAGTGGGATCAGCAGCCACAGCCAGACACCACCCTGGAGTAGCACCTGGCGGCTCCAGTGAAAACCCAGGCAATTGTCATAGTCACGCCCCTTCCAGGGTAGTCTGGTTTGTGGCACAGTGGGGCCACAAACCCCCCGAGCTCACACCCACCAGTCAGGGTGTGAGTGTGACAAAATCATTCTTGGGGCCCACTATGTAGCTACAGAGAAATAGATACAAGACCACCAATTGTGCAGTAAAAAGTGCTAATATCAGGGTATACTATAAGGTAGTTCATGTCTTAATTATGTAGCAAGAGTTGGGGTAGCCCCCTCACAGGATATAATTTAGCCCCCTCATAGAATAAAATTTAGCCCCCTCATAAAATATAACGCTGTCCCCTCTCATAGAATATAATGCAGCACCCCACAAAATATAATGCAACCCCCTCAGGTATAACGCAGTCCCCACCATATAATATGATGTAGCACCCTTGTAGGTTATAATGCAGCCCCCCTCATATAGTATTATGCAGCCACCACAGAATATAATGTAGTCAACTGAGAGAATGCAGCCCCACCACAGAATATAATGCAGACCCCATAGAGTATACTGTAGCCCCCTCACATAGTATGATGTAGCCCCCCATAATATAATGTAGTTTCCTGAGAATAATACAGTCCCCCACAGAATATAATGTAGCCCCCTCATAAAGTATAATGCAGCCCCTCTCCACCCCCATCATTGTCCTCATCACCACCTCCATCATTGCCTTCTCCCCCATCACCTCCATCACTGCCTATTCCACCACCTGCATCATTGCCTCCTCCCCCTACCATCATTGTCTATTTCATCACCTCCATCATTGCCTCCCCCTCCACCATCATTGCCCATCACCTCCATTATTGCCTCCCCCACCACCATCATTGCCCATCACCTCCATCATTGCCCATTTCATCACCTCCATCACTGCCTCCCACCACCACTATTGCCCATCACCTCCATCATTGCCTCCCTGCCACCACCATCATTGCCCATCACCTCCATCATTGCCTCCCCCACCACCATCATTGCCCATTTCATCACCTCCATCATTGCCTCCCACCACTACCATTGCCCATCACCTCCATCATTGTCTCCCCCCACCAATATCATTGTCCTTCACCACACACACACCACAGCTCACCTCCCCGCAGCAGCAGCTCATCCCAGCAGCCTCTTCCTCCCTGGATTCCTGGAAGCTTTCTGACTGAGACTGCAACACGCTGGATGATGATGTCATCCAGCTGGGCTGTCTCAGACAAGAAGCAGGACGCCGGGAGGTGAGCTGTTCTGTGAGTCTGTGTGCCTGCATGTGTGTATGTGTGCGGTGCGGTGCTGTGTGTGTATGTGTGCGGTGCGGTGCTGTGCTGTGTGTGTGTGGTGCTTTATGAGTGTGTGTGTGTGGTGCGGCTTTACATGCGGGCAGTGTTAGCTGCACCCTGCGGCTAACGCTGCCTGCTATTAAAGAGAAATGGTATTCATGCCTCTCCACGTCAATAGGGGCATGGGGAAGAGTGAATATTCATTTTGCTTTAGCATCGGGTACAGGATCCTGTCTCCAGCTGCTGCTACTGGCACAGGGTGGGCCCCCTTGACTCAGGGGCCCTATAGCCACTGGCAAGGGGCCCCTGGAGCAGTGTGGGTCCTTGGCAGCTGCTGGCCAGTATGCCAGCAGGTGTCAATGTCTGGGCCCACCGGAGAATCCTCCGGTTCTCCGGTGGGCCAGTCCGAGCCTGACTGCACATATCTACAATATCCACAACCTCACCGGCCGCTTACATTACACTTGCCCCCTTATTTGTTATAGAACATTAGCACTGCTGCTCTCCCAGTCTGTCCTCCTAGGCTTGTCTGCAATATGCGGCTCTTGCCTCTGTGTGTTTTCTTTGTCTCCTTATTTCTTATTGCACGGCTGCAGTGTAAATTGAAATAGTTCTTATGGAAACTTGTGAAAGCGATGCCGATGCGCATACTGCTGGCAATCTCTCCTAGCACAGTAAGTAACCCTGCTCTAGAGAGAACTGGAAGAAGTCCTGCCAGAAAATTAAGTAGCTAGGAGGGGCAAAAAGTCAACAAGGAGGCACAAAAAGTGGCAGTACAGCTACAGGGATTATGCATTTTCTTTACAGTACTTGTCAAGTGTTAGACAGGTGTGGAAAAATGCTGCAAAATAAAAAAGCTTTCAAAATAGAAATGTTTATCATTTGTTTTTATCAATTAACAAAATACAAAATGAATAAAAGCGAAATCTAAATCAACACAAAATTTAAAGTGACCTTTTGCCTTCAAAAGAACATCAATTCTTGCAAATAGTTTGTGGCAGGGAGGTTATTCCAAACATCTTGGAGATGACCACAGATCTTCTGTGGATGTAGGCTTGTGCAAATCCTTCTGCGTCTTTATGGAATCCCACGCAGATTTGATGATGTTGAGATCAGGGATCCGTGTGGCCATGTCATCACCTTTAGGACTCCTTGTTCTTCTGTCCACTGCAGATATGGTGTTAATCTGCAGTTCAGTAGTGTTCTAGAGCTGTGCATCCACTGCACTGAAAGCCCAACTGCTATGAAGAAATTAATTTTCAGTCAGTGCTTAGTACATAATGAGCAGCATCTTCAACCATGCCTGGTAATGACTAACAGCTGGCTCCGGCATTGATGCTGTTCATAAGGCAAATCACAGTCACAGCAAATACTGCTTTTATTTCTATTTTGTACATTCACTTTGCATTTTATTAACTGATAAAAATTAACACTTCTCTTATGGAAAGCTTTCTTTCTTTGCAACATTATTTTTCCATACCTACCTAAAACTTTTGCACAGTACAGTATATTTTCATTAAAATGACAGGTACATTGTAAATGTGTTACTGGGTGATCATTGTCCATATCCAGGCTTTCCAAATGATAGATGCAATACTTAATTTCAGGGACCAAATTTAACGGTGCATCTGTTAGGTGTCAGGATTCTCCCACTGCGTGGGATAGAGCCCAAGCATGGTCTGGTGCTGCAGTCTCCCATGCTGGCCCAGCCGCTGCTCAGCACAGACGTCAATCCCAGCATCTTGCTCAGGCTTGTGGTATGGCTTATGGCCAGCATTCACAGGAGATAGTGATTCCTGATATACATAGCAGTGCTGTAGATCTGCTATGTGTAGCACAAGTGAACAGATGATCGCACCTTCAAGTCTCCTAAGGGGACTATTTAATCCAGTAAAAAGTGAAGAAAAAAAGTTTTTAAATATTTGAAAAAAATTACAAAAGTTCAAATGACCCCCCTTTTGACCCATTAACAATAAAACAAAAAAAAATACCCAGATTTGGTGTCGCTGAGTTCATAAATGTTCAATCTATCAAAATATAAAAACAACTAATCCGATCGGTGAACAGCGTAACTAGTAAAAAAAAAAAGATGCCAGAATTACATTTTTCTGGCGGCTGCAACATTGCAATAAAATGCAATAAGAGGCGACCAATATATTGACTTTACCCCAAAATGGTATCAACTCAGTAAAAAATAAGCCCTCACCTGGCCACAGATCCCTAAAAATTACAGGTCTCAGAAAATGGGGACATAAGCAACATTTTTTTTCCTTAGAAATTTCAAATTTTTTTTTCACTGCTCAAATTTAAAAAAACGTTTTGTATCTGTGGACTCGCACTGACCTGGGGAATCATATTGTCAGGTCAGTTTTGCCGTATAGTGAACGTGGAAAATAAAAAAAAAACAATTGTGGAATTCCTTTTATTTTCTCAATTTCAATGCACTTGGAATTTTGTTCCAGCTTTCCAGTGGATCACATGCTAAAATGAATGGCGTTATTCAAAAGTACAACTCGTCCCGCAAGAAACAAGCCCTCATACGGCTATGGTGAAAAGATCCAGGAAACCCTATATCCAATGCAAAACCAGACAGGAACATTTCAGTGTGAAGAAAAGGTTGTGAGATCTCTAGAATGCTGCACATCACCAGATACAATATAACATTTGTAACAAAAATGTCACAAGAATGTTGTGCCAATCCTGCTACACAATGACTGCAGCGCACTGGAGGCCGATGCCATTGTATATTATCTACTGCGCCTATGTATGGCAAAGCTTGGCTATATATATATATTTATGAACAATATTCAGTGTCAGATACATATTTTGCAGTGCGTGTCTTTGACACATACCATAGCTTCAGGCCATCTTGGGAACAGTAGTCAGACGTCACTACTTTTTACTTTGGTTGCTAATGGATGGTGCATTGTAGCACAGACAGTCCTGTCATTTCACTTGCTGAGCTGCCTTGTTAGCACTTCAATGTCACTGAAGACAAAAGAAGTATCAAAATCAAACTGTGGAAGTGAACCGACGCTCAGAAGAAAAAACATCTCCCTAAGAAATAACAAATATCTGTGCATTTAGGGTAGTTTAGCAACCAGATTTCAATCCTTAAAGTATTTTTGCACAGTTTTTCTGTGAATTACTGGACGAAATGTGCGTTGGGGCACACGGACATAAAATCATAATATATGGTATTCTAGGTGACATATAAGCAGATGATACTAGTTTTACTATTTGCTTCTTGAGATTATTTATATTCATATTTGTTGCATTAACACTATGAATTGTTTTTAGGGTGCCTGCAGGCAAGGCTGCCACTAGGAATTTCGGGGCCCCATACTGGCAAAATTTTGGGGCCCCCTTGAGATGCCGCCCAGGCTCCACACCAGCTCCGCCTCCTCCGTTCCTCCGCCCACTCTTGGAAAAACTCAGCTACTCCACCACGTCCTCACCAATCAGATATTAACAGTCCCATCAAACACCAGATCACTTTCATAACCAGCAGCTTTTGTTCTGGCCAAAATAATTTTTAAGCTGCCACTATTACACGGTAGACTCTTTCGGCCTGGCCCTACTCTACTCTAAACTATTAAAAATAAATATATTTTCATGTATTTTTCTTTAAGGGAATGAGTCACATACATTTTTTTTTTAAATGACCATTAATACCACATTCAAGGGACAAATATTGTCACACCATGACCAGATCACATATTACCACCACATAGTGACCGAATAATACCACATACAAGGAACAAATACTGCCACACCATGGCCAGACCACATATTACCACCACATAGTGACTGATTACTACAATACTGATCATTAATAAAAAAAAACACAATGCTAAGTGCCAATGTACACAGGAACTCTGTATTTACTTCCAGTGTACAGGTAATACAGTACATTACATGGTGACATTATACACAGAAGCTCTGTATATAGTGTCAGTGTGCAGGTAATACAGTGATCACCGGTGATAATGTACACAGGAGCTCTGTATATATTGTCAGTGTACAGATAATAGAGTGATCACCAGTGACATTATACACAGGAGCTCTATATATAGTATACAGTGTATAGTGTCAGTGTACAGGTAACACACTGACTCACGAGTGACGACTCTAGCTGAAGTCGTTCATCTTTGCTTTTCTATTTCATCCAGCACAGACTGCCATCACTTCTTCCAGCGAGAAGTCGTCTCTGCATAAAATAACACAGTTACCTAGGCGTCCCTACACTGCGCATGCGCCGTTTTCAGACTGTAGAGGTCTATCTTAATCTCCGGTCCAGGGACCGAATGGGATGTAGAAACTCTACAACAAAATGGAGACTGGTAGCGCCTGCGCTGTTGCAGAGATTAAGATAGACCTCTATGGTCTGAAAACGGCGCATGCGCAGTGTAGGGACGCCAGTGAGTGCATATGGATAATGGCGGCCGCAATGCACAGCAAGAGCGTCTGAAACACAGGTACCAGCCCGGACGTTTGTATTAATTACTAATAACTACATACAGGTATGAATCATTCCCCTGAACTTTGCCCTCAGAGTGGGGGTTATTTAAGGACGTCCTTGTCAGTGTAATCCCTACACCTGCAATCAGGCACAGCATATCTCTGATGTGGTTGGAACACACGGAAAGTCTTTTTCCCATATGCCTGCTGAGGAACCATATCATGGGGGGGAAACGCGTAGAGGCGAGACCTGAACACAGATAAGTGTATCAGTGTTTTTTATTATTTATTGGTTTTTCACCATTTGTGTACTCTTAAACAAGGTATGGATTTGCACTAAGTTACACTGTGAATACAAGATTCATCAGGCTAAAAATGCTATTGTAAATGTACCCGCATCTGTGTGCATTTGAAGAGTGGAGTTATTATACCTCCCCTTTGCATTGTAAAATAGCTGTAACTAATTCTGGTGGGCTGTGTCTATATACCTGTTTTTTTGTCAGCCTGGTCTTTGTGTTTTACCAGTTTTTGCTTTAGCTTTGGCTTAACCGTAACATATATCTATCTGTTACTGTCGTTCACTATTGTAGCCCCATAGGCACCACCTTATGTATAGGATCCCCACCGTTTTATAGGGATTCGGCCAGGGCCAAAAAGGACAGCCGCCGAGGAGCGGGGGCACCATTTTGCGCTCAAGTGGGTGCCAACCTCCGCTGTCAGGCAGGGTGGTCCGAGTAGGGACTCTGGAGGGCGTAATAGCCATTAGAGCAGGTTTAGCATACATAGTTAGGGATGGTTTACGGTCAGACCAGGCTTTTTGGATTAGGACACTTTGGTGAATTATCATCTGGCATCGATTTATGTGTATTATTTTTGGGCCCCTAGGTGTGGGCAATTTTGCGATATCCACAGTATCTACAAATTAATTTAGGGACCCATAGGGCTTATAGGGCTAGCCGTCGAGGAGCAGGGGCGCCATATTGCGTCCAAGAGGGTGCCAACCTCCGCAGACAGGCAGGGAGCAGTTTAGGGACATACAGAGTCTATACTCTAATATTGTGCTCCAACCTATTGCCCTTGTAGTTTCGGGCCAGTTTTTATTAACCCACTCTTATCAAGAGGGGTGTTTAAGGGTGTGTCAGTTTTGTTATACTTATTTTTGATCCAATAAAGATATTTATTATATTAGTTTTTGTTTATTCTTTTGGTCAATACATAATTTACTCCCCATCCTCAAAATTAATTTGTTCACCCCTAGACCATCATTTGCTCTCCCACCCCCCATTCATTGCAGTCCCCTATCACTACCTCACTTCATCTGCAGTGCCCCTTCAATTGCAGTCCCCTACTTTAATTTCATCATGTGCAGTCTTCCCTCAGACACATTTCATCATGTGCAGTCTCCTTCCCCCCACTTCATCATGTGCAGTCCCCTTCCCCAACTTCATCATGTGCAGTCCCCCTTACACCCCACTTTATCATGTGCAGTTCCACTTACCCCCATTTCATCATGTGCAGTCCCCCTTAACCCCATTTTATCATGTGCAACCCCACTCCCCACACTTCTTCATGTGCAGTCCCTCTTACCCCCGCTTTATCATGTGCAGTCTCCTTCTCCCAACTTCATGTGCAGTCCCCTTCCTCCAAATTCATCATGTTCAGTCCCCCTTAGCCCCACTTTATTATGTGCAGTCCCCCTTACCCCCACTTTATCATGTGCAGTCCCCCTTACCCCCACTTCATCATGTGCAATCCCTCTTACCCCCACTTCATGTGCAGCCCCACTCCCCCTTCATTATGTGCAGTCCCCCTTTCCCCCTACTCCATCATGTGCAGCCCCACTCCTCCACTTCATCATGTGCAGTCTCCTTTAACCCCCAAACTCCATCATGTGCAGTCCCCCTTGCACTCCCCATTTCATCACTTGCAGTTATCCTTACCCCCTCACTAGGGTTGAGCGACTTTCATTTTTTTAAAATCGAGTAGGGTTTTGGGAAACCCGATTTTGTCCAGAGTCGAGTCGAGTGCAGTCGGCCGATTATCGCTAAAAGTCGGGGATCGACCGAAACACGAAACCCAATGCAAGTCAATGGGGAAGCATAGTCGGCAGTGAGTGGAGGCCAGGAAAACACCTACAGTGCCCATTTTAATGCCAAAAACATCCATTCTTGTTTCTGAAGCTTGCCAATCTTAATTAACTGTATAATAATAGTTGGGCATAGGGAATTGGGGGAAAGTTGTGGGGGGAGTAGGGCTGGCTCAAGTTTTTCGTGGGCCCAGGAAATGCGGACTACGTCACGGCGGTGTTGCAGGGAAAGGTAAGTATTTAAAAGTTGCAAGTGCTGTGATCCTGAGCAAGCAGGGGGGGGGGGCCCACTCGTTCGCATTGCCACTGGCACAGGGCCCCTCAAAGTACGGCGGTGTGTTTGCATGGCGGGGGCGCCTCCCACCAGCAGCGACACTTTTGCGTACTCTGAGGGGCCCTGTGCCAGTGACGTCGCCAACGAGTATGCCCCCCCACCTGATGAAGGAACCTGCACTTTCATCTGCACCTTCCTCTTTGTCCCTGTGTAAGGTGGTATAACATGCGGGAAGGGGAACCTTACTTTCAGCAGGGACAGATTCTGGCTGTGTAGAGTACAAGGGGAATGTAGTGGTCTAGGTCAATGTACCAGCAGACTCATTTAGCAGTGGCTGGGCAATGGGCAGGATGAGGAGGAAACAGATATAGGGCCAAAGAATAAAGTAGGCTACATGCAGTTCAAAATTGGTAACAGGACTAAACAGGCGGCATTGCTTTGTTCAGTGGAGTAGCAAACCCAAGAGCAGCAGACACTGTTTCAAGGGCCTAACCACACTAGTAGGCCAAATGCAGTTTAATATCTGATAGTATAGGGCGAAAGCCAGAATGTGGAAGCTCAGCTTTGTTCAGTTGAGGACAACACCAGGGAGGGGCAGACACCTTTAGTAGGCCGGAAAAGCCTATTGCATTTTTTAAAATGGTAATTTGGAGCAGAAGGTTGAAGCTCAGCTTTATTTAGTTGAGGGCAACACCAGGCAGGGGCACACAGACAGACACCTTTAGTAGGCCGGAAAAGCCTATTGCATTTTTCAAAATGGTAATTTGGAGCAGAAGGTTGAAGCTCAGCTTTATTTAGTTGAGGGCAACACCAGGGAGGGGCAGAAGCCGTTAGTAGGCCCTAACCACCATTTTTTTTTTTAAAACCACATAATGAGAGCCGGAAGGTTGAAGCTCAGCTTTATTTAGTTGAGGACAACACCAGGGAGGGGCAGAAGCCGTTAGTAGGCCCTAACCACCATTTTTTTTTTTAAAACCACATAATGAGAGCCGGAAGGTTGAAGCTCAGCTTTATTTAGTTGAGGACAACACCAGGGAGGGGCAGAAGCCGTTAGTAGGCCCTAACCACCATTTTTTTTTTTAAAACCACATAATGAGAGCCGGAAGGTTGAAGCTCAGCTTTATTTAGTTGAGGACAACACCAGGGAGGGGCACACAGACAGACACCTTTTGTAGGCCTGAAAAGCCTATTGCATTTTTCAAAATGGTAATTTGGAGCAGAAGGTTGAAGCTCAGCTTTATTTAGTTGAGGGCAACACCAGGGAGGGGCAGAAGCCGTTAGTAGGCCCTAACCACCATTTTTTTTTTTAAAACCACATAATGAGAGCCGGAAGGTTGAAGCTCAGCTTTATTTAGTTGAGGACAACACCAGGGAGGGGCACACAGACAGACACCTTTAGTAGGCCTGAAAAGCCTATTGCATTTTTCAAAATGGTAATTTGGAGCAGAAGGTTGAAGCTCAGCTTTATTTAGTTGAGGGCAACACCAGGGAGGGGCAGAAGCCGTTAGTAGGCCCTAACCACCATTTTTTTTTTTAAAACCACATAATGAGAGCCGGAAGGTTGAAGCTCAGCTTTATTTAGTTGAGGACAACACCAGGGAGGGGCAGAAGCCGTTAGTAGGCCCTAACCACCATTTTTTTTTTTAAAACCACATAATGAGAGCCGGAAGGTTGAAGCTCAGCTTTATTTAGTTGAGGACAACACCAGGGAGGGGCACACAGACAGACACCTTTTGTAGGCCTGAAAAGCCTATTGCATTTTTCAAAATGGTAATTTGGAGCAGAAGGTTGAAGCTCAGCTTTATTTAGTTGAGGGCAACACCAGGGAGGGGCAGAAGCCGTTAGTAGGCCCTAACCACCATTTTTTTTTTTAAAACCACATAATGAGAGCCGGAAGGTTGAAGCTCAGCTTTATTTAGTTGAGGGCAACACCAGGGAGGGGCAGAAGCCGTTAGTAGGCCCTAACCACCATTTTTTTTTTTAAAACCACATAATGAGAGCCGGAAGGTTGAAGCTCAGCTTTATTTAGTTGAGGACAACACCAGGGAGGGGCACACAGACAGACACCTTTAGTAGGCCTGAAAAGCCTATTGCATTTTTCAAAATGGTAATTTGGAGCAGAAGGTTGAAGCTCAGCTTTATTTAGTTGAGGGCAACACCAGGGAGGGGCAGAAGCCGTTAGTAGGCCCTAACCACCATTTTTTTTTTTTAAAACCACATAATGAGAGCCGGAAGGTTGAAGCTCAGCTTTATTTAGTTGAGGACAACACCAGGGAGGGGCACACAGACAGACACCTTTAGTAGGCCTGAAAAGCCTATTGCATTTTTCAAAATGGTAATTTGGAGCAGAAGGTTGAAGCTCAGCTTTATTTAGTTGAGGGCAACACCAGGGAGGGGCAGAAGCCGTTAGTAGGCCCTAACCACCATTTTTTTTTTTAAAACCACATAATGAGAGCCGGAAGGTTGAAGCTCAGCTTTATTTAGTTGAGGACAACACCAGGGAGGGGCACACAGACAGACACCTTTAGTAGGCCTGAAAAGCCTATTGCATTTTTCAAAATGGTAATTTGGAGCAGAAGGTTGAAGCTCAGCTTTATTTAGTTGAGGGCAACACCAGGGAGGGGCAGAAGCCGTTAGTAGGCCCTAACCACCATTTTTTTTTTTAAAACCACATAATGAGAGCCGGAAGGTTGAAGCTCAGCTTTATTTAGTTGAGGACAACACCAGGGAGGGGCAGAAGCCGTTAGTAGGCCCTAACCACCATTTTTTTTTTTAAAACCACATAATGAGAGCCGGAAGGTTGAAGCTCAGCTTTATTTAGTTGAGGACAACACCAGGGAGGGGCAGAAGCCGTTAGTAGGCCCTAACCACCATTTTTTTTTTTAAAACCACATAATGAGAGCCGGAAGGTTGAAGCTCAGCTTTATTTAGTTGAGGACAACACCAGGGAGGGGCACACAGACAGACACCTTTAGTAGGCCTGAAAAGCCTATTGCATTTTTCAAAATGGTAATTTGGAGCAGAAGGTTGAAGCTCAGCTTTATTTAGTTGAGGGCAACACCAGGGAGGGGCAGAAGCCGTTAGTAGGCCCTAACCACCATTTTTTTTTTTTAAACCACATAATGAGAGCCGGAAGGTTGAAGCTCAGCTTTATTTAGTTGAGGACAACACCAGGGAGGGGCAGAAGCCGTTAGTAGGCCCTAACCACCATTTTTTTTTTTAAAACCACATAATGAGAGCCGGAAGGTTGAAGCTCAGCTTTATTTAGTTGAGGACAACACCAGGGAGGGGCACACAGACAGACACCTTTTGTAGGCCTGAAAAGCCTATTGCATTTTTCAAAATGGTAATTTGGAGCAGAAGGTTGAAGCTCAGCTTTATTTAGTTGAGGGCAACACCAGGGAGGGGCAGAAGCCGTTAGTAGGCCCTAACCACCATTTTTTTTTTTAAAACCACATAATGAGAGCCGGAAGGTTGAAGCTCAGCTTTATTTAGTTGAGGACAACACCAGGCAGGGGCACACAGACAGACACCTTTAGTAGGCCTGAAAAGCCTATTGCATTTTTCAAAATGGTAATTTGGAGCAGAAGGTTGAAGCTCAGCTTTATTTAGTTGAGGGCAACACCAGGGAGGGGCAGAAGCCGTTAGTAGGCCCTAACCAAAGTTGAAGGCCAAATGCAGTTTAATTTCTGATACTATAGGCCGAAAGCCAGAAGGTGGAAGTTCCGATTTAGACAGTGGAGGACAATTTGAATTAGGGACTGCAGACAGACTTAGTAGGCTGTCCCCTGTGGACCATGCATCCACCACATTAACCCATTGCGCCGTAATGGACACGTAATCTTCCGTGGCCATGCCTACAGGTCCATGCGTCTGTTGTCAGGTGCACCTTTGTACTCACAGATTGCCAGAGTGCATGGACAATGCGGTCTTCTACATGCTGGTGGAGGGTTGGGATGGCTTTTCTCGCAAAAGAAGTGTCGACTGGTTAGCTTGTAGCGTGGTACAGCGTAGTCCATCATGGCCTTATTAATAGTAAATAAAATATATAACTAGGCTCTATGAACTTTTAAATAGGTTCCAGGGGTACACGGGCAGCATTGGTGTGGTCAGTGGAGGAGTATTGCAAGTAGGGGCTGCAGACAGGCTATCAAAGGCCTAAAATAACAAACAGTAGGCAGTCATGGCAGTTTTACATCGGTTACATGGATACACAGGCAGGCACTCCAGGCAGCATTGTGGTCAGTGGAGGAGTATTGCAAGTAGGGGCCGCAGACAGGCTATCAAAGGCCTAAAATAACAAACAATAGGCTCATGGCAGTTTCACAGCGGTTACATGGATACACGGGCAGGCAGCTTGGTGGTGGTGAGTGGAGGAGTATTTAAAGTAGGGACCGCAGACAGGCTTCAAAGGCCTAACATAAGAAAATGGGCTGGCTGTAGGCACTTTATAATTGGTTCCAGGGGTACACGGGCAGCAGTGGTCTGGTCAGTGGAGGAGTATTTAAAGTAGGGACCGCAGACAGGCTATCAAAGGCCTAACATAACAAACAATAGGCTCATGGCAGTTTCACAGCGGTTACATGGATACACGGGCAGGCAGCTTGGTGGTCAGTGGAGGAGTATTTAAAGTAGGGACCGCAGACAGGCTATCAAAGGCCTAAAATAACAAACAATAGGCTCATGGCAGTTTTACAGCGGTTACATGGATACACGGGCAGGCAGCTTGGTGGTCAGTGGAGGAGTATTGCAAGTTGGGGCCGCAGACAGGCTATCAAAGGCCTAAAATAACAAACAATAGGCTCATGGCAGTTTTACAGCGGTTACATGGATACACGGGCAGGCAGCTTGGTGGTCAGTGGAGGAGTATTTAAAGTAGGGACCGCAGACAGGCTATCAAAGGCCTAAAATAACAAACAATAGGCTCATGGCAGTTTTACAGCGGTTACATGGATACACGGGCAGGCAGCTTGGTGGTCAGTGGAGGAGTATTTAAAGTAGGGACCGCAGACAGGCTTCAAAGGCCTAACATAAGAAAATGGGCTGGCTGTAGGCACTTTATAATTGGTTCCAGGGGTACACGGGCAGCAGTGGTCTGGTCAGTGGAGGAGTATTTAAAGTAGGGACCGCAGACAGGCTATCAAAGGCCTAACATAACAAACAATAGGCTCATGGCAGTTTCACAGCGGTTACATGGATACACGGGCAGGCAGCTTGGTGGTGGTGAGTGGAGGAGTATTTAAAGTAGGGACCGCAGACAGGCTTCAAAGGCCTAACATAAGAAAATGGGCTGGCTGTAGGCACTTTATAATTGGTTCCAGGGGTACACGGGCAGCAGTGGTCTGGTCAGTGGAGGAGTATTTAAAGTAGGGACCGCAGACAGGCTATCAAAGGCCTAACATAACAAACAATAGGCTCATGGCAGTTTCACAGCGGTTACATGGATACACGGGCAGGCAGCTTGGTGGTCAGTGGAGGAGTATTTAAAGTAGGGACCGCAGACAGGCTATCAAAGGCCTAAAATAACAAACAATAGGCTCATGGCAGTTTTACAGCGGTTACATGGATACACGGGCAGGCAGCTTGGTGGTCAGTGGAGGAGTATTGCAAGTTGGGGCCGCAGACAGGCTATCAAAGGCCTAAAATAACAAACAATAGGCTCATGGCAGTTTTACAGCGGTTACATGGATACACGGGCAGGCAGCTTGGTGGTCAGTGGAGGAGTATTTAAAGTAGGGACCGCAGACAGGCTATCAAAGGCCTAAAATAACAAACAATAGGCTCATGGCAGTTTTACAGCGGTTACATGGATACACGGGCAGGCAGCTTGGTGGTCAGTGGAGGAGTATTTAAAGTAGGGACCGCAGACAGGCTTCAAAGGCCTAACATAAGAAAATGGGCTGGCTGTAGGCACTTTATAATTGGTTCCAGGGGTACACGGGCAGCAGTGGTCTGGTCAGTGGAGGAGTATTTAAAGTAGGGACCGCAGACAGGCTATCAAAGGCCTAACATAACAAACAATAGGCTCATGGCAGTTTCACAGCGGTTACATGGATACACGGGCAGGCAGCTTGGTGGTGGTGAGTGGAGGAGTATTTAAAGTAGGGACCGCAGACAGGCTTCAAAGGCCTAACATAAGAAAATGGGCTGGCTGTAGGCACTTTATAATTGGTTCCAGGGGTACACGGGCAGCAGTGGTCTGGTCAGTGGAGGAGTATTTAAAGTAGGGACCGCAGACAGGCTATCAAAGGCCTAACATAACAAACAATAGGCTCATGGCAGTTTCACAGCGGTTACATGGATACACGGGCAGGCAGCTTGGTGGTCAGTGGAGGAGTATTTAAAGTAGGGACCGCAGACAGGCTATCAAAGGCCTAAAATAACAAACAATAGGCTCATGGCAGTTTTACAGCGGTTACATGGATACACGGGCAGGCAGCTTGGTGGTCAGTGGAGGAGTATTGCAAGTAGGGGCCGCAGACAGGCTATCAAAGGCCTAAAATAACAAACAATAGGCTCATGGCAGTTTTACAGCGGTTACATGGATACACAGGCAGCTTGGTGGTGAGTGGAGGAGTAGTGCAAGGAGTGTCTGTCCCAGTACTCCCAAAATATAAATAGATGTTAATGTCTCGCAAAACAACCAAAACAAAAAAAAAAGGTGGCATACTTAGGTACAGGGGTGGGCTCATCTACTGAGTTTCTGACATAGTAATTTGGCAGTAACTATTTAATGGTGCCAATATAGGACACAGACACAGACTACTTTAAGTTGCATCATAGATGTCTACAAATTTGTATTGTCAGTGCCAGACATTGAATGATGTCAGCGAATAGACTAAAGATTGGTGGAGCTGTGCGACATAATTTTGCACGTGGTAGAGCACATTTTGAGCTGGGGTAGGGGGGAACTCTCTTGAGGCCGGCGGGACCGCCCCAGGGCCCCTCATGTTACAACGGTGTGTCTGACGTTGGGTGCGCACCACCACCGCCAGAGACACTACATTGTACTATGAGGGACCCAGTAGCAATGCCGTCAACCAAAAGCGAGCACACCCACCACTTCAGACAAACAGCAGTCTCACGGGTGCTTGCGCCAAGTCGCGATACCACGGCCCCGTGTGGGGAGTTTTGCCATTTAGGGAGGTGTAAACATGTCGTATGCTGTACAATCAGCTGCAGCAAATTAGACATTAGAAAAGTAATTCACAGGCAAGAGCTTTTCATAGGAAAGCTAGGTGTCGGCCGGGCAAGGTGGGGCAAAAGATTTCGAAATCCAGTTGTGGTTCATTTTAATGAATGTTAGATCGTCAACATTTTGGGTAGCCAGACGAGTCCTTTTTTCGGTTAATATTGAACCTGCAGCACTGAATACTCTTTCTGATAGGACACTTGCTGCCGGGCAAGCAAGCTCCTGCAATGCATATTCTGCCAATTCTGGCCAGGTGTCTAATTTGGAGGCCCAGTAATCAAATGGGAATGACGGTTGAGGGAGAACATCGATAAGGGATGAAAAATAGTTAGTAACCATACTGGACAAATGTTGTCTCCTGTCACTTTCAATTGATGCAGCAGTACCTGTCCTGTCTGCGGTCATAGCAAAATCACTCCACAACCTGGTCAGAAAACCCCTCTGTCCAACGCCACTTCTGATGTGTGCACCCCTAACACTCCTAGTCTGCTGCCCCCTGGAGCTCGTGTGAGAACGATCACGTGCGCTGTGTGCTGGGAATGCCTGAAGCAAACAGTCAACAAGAGTTGATTGTTTGGTTGCTAATATTAGTTCCAAGTTCTCATGTGGCATAATATTTTGCAATTTGCCTTTATAGCGTGGATCAAGGAGGCAGGCCAACCAGTAATCGTCATCGTTCATCATTTTCGTAATGCGTGTGTCCCTTTTTAGGATACGTAAGGCATAATCCGCCATGTGGGCCAAAGTTCCAGTTGTCAAATCTCCGGTTGTGATTGGTTGAGGGGCAGTTGCAGGCAAATCTACGTCACTTGTGTCCCTCAAAAAACCAGAACCCGGCCGTGACACGCAACCAAATTCCTGTGCCCCCGGGAAAGGTTCGGCATTAAAAATATACTCATCCCCATCATCCTCCTCGTCCTCCACCTCCTCTTCGCCCGCTACCTCGTCCTGTACACTGCCCTGACCAGACAATGGCTGACTGTCATCAAGGCTTTCCTCTTCCTCTGGTGCAGACGCCTGCTCCTTTATGTGCGTCAAACTTTGCATCAGCAGACGCATTAGGGGGATGCTCATGCTTATTACGGCGTTGTCTGCACTAACCAGCCGTGTGCATTCCTCAAAGCACTGAAGGACTTGACACATGTCTTGTATCTTAGACCACTGCACACCTGACAACTCCATGTCTGCCATCCTACTGCCTGCCCGTGTATCCTCCCACAAATAAATAACAGCACGCCTCTGTTCGCACAGTCTCTGAAGCATGTGCAGTGTTGAGTTCCACCTTGTTGCAACGTCTATGATTAGGCGATGCTGGGGAAGGTTCAAAGACCGCTGATAGGTCTGCATACGGCTGGCGTGTACAGGCGAACGTCGGATATGTGAGCAAAGTGCACGCACTTTGAGGAGCAGGTCGGAGAACCCAGGATAAGTTTTCAATAAGCACTGCACCACCAGGTTTAAGGTGTGAGCCAGGCAAGGAATGTGTTTCAGTTGGGAAAGGGAGATGGCAGCCATGAAATTCCTTCCGTTATCACTCACTACCTTGCCTGCCTCAAGATCTACTGTGCCCAGCCACGACTGCGTTTCTTGTTGCAAGAACTCGGACAGAACTTCCGCGGTGTGTCTATTGTCGCCCAAGCACTTCATAGCCAATACAGCCTGCTGACGCTTGGCAGTAGCTGGCCCATAATGGGACAACTGGTGTGCAACAGTGTCATCTGCCGATGGAGTGGTTGGCAGACTGCGTTCTGTGGAAGAGCTGTAGCTTCTGCAGGAGGACGAGGAGGAGGAGGAGGAGGGGGTGCGAACGCCTACAGCCAACTGTTTCCTAGACCGTGGGCTAGGCACAACTGTCCCTAAATTGATGTCGCCTGTGGACCCTGCATCCACCACATTCACCCAGTGTGCCGTGATGGACACATAACGTCCCTGGCCATGCCTACTGGTCCATGCATCTGTAGTCAGGTGCACCTTTGTACTCACAGATTGCCTGAGTGCATGGACGATGCGCTGTTTAACATGCTGGTGCAGGGCTGGGATGGCTTTTCTGGAAAAAAAGTGTCGACTGGGTAGCTCGTATCGTGGTTCAGCGTACTCCATCAGGGCTTTGAAAGCTTCGCTTTCAACTAACCGGTAGGGCATCATCTCTAACGAGATTAGTCTAGCTATGTGGGCGTTAAAACCCTGTGTACGCGGATGCGAGGATAAGTACTTCCTTTTTCTAACCAGAGTCTCATGTAGGGTGAGCTGGACTGGAGAGCTGGAGATCGTGGAACTTTCGGGTGTGCCGGTGTACATGGCAGACTGAGAGACGGTTGGAGACGGTATTGTTTCCGCCGGTGCCCTAGATGCAATATTTCCTCCTACAAAACTGGTGATTCCCTGACCCTGACTGCTTTTGGCTGGCAAAGAAACCTGCACAGATACTGCCGGTGGTGCGGAAAATGGTGGCCTTACAGTGACGGAAGGGATGTTGCGTTGCTGACTAGCTTCATTGGCCGAGGGTGCTACAACCTTGAGGGACGTTTGGTAGTTAGTCCAGGCTTGAAAATGCATGGTGGTTAAGTGTCTATGCATGCAACTAGTATTTAGACTTTTCAGATTCTGACCTCTGCTTAAGCTAGTTGAACATTTTTGACAGATGACTTTGCGCTGATCAGTTGGATGTTGTTTAAAAAAATGCCAGACTGCACTCTTCCTAGACTCGGATCCCTTTTCAGGGATTGCAGACTGAGCTTTAACCGGATGGCAACGCTGTGCTCCAACAGGTTTTGGCTTTGACACGCGTTTTGGTCCAGATACGGGCCCGGCAGATGGAACCTGTTGCGATGTTGATGCCTGCTGCGGCCCCTCCTCCACCTCCGCTTCTGAACTACTGCCGCCTGCACCCTGTTCCCCCAATGGCTGCCAATCGGGGTCAATAACTGGGTCATCTATTACCTCCTCTTCGAGCTCGTGTGCAACTTCGTCTGTGTCACTGTGTCGGTCGGTGGTATAGCGTTCGTGGCGGGGCAACATAGTCTCATCAGGGTCTGATTGTGGATCTGTACCCTGAGAGGGCAATGTGGTGGTCTGAGTCAAAGGAGCAGCATAGTACTCTGGCTGTGGCTGTGCATCAGTGCACTCCATGTCAGAATATACTTGTAATGGGCATGGCCTGTTAAATGTTTCACTTTCTAAGCCAGGGACGGTATGTGTAAAGAGCTCCATGGAGTGACCCGTTGTGTCGCCTGCTGCATCCTTCTCTCTTGTTGTAGTTTTTGCTGAGGAGGACAAGGAAGCGACTTGTCCCTGACCGTGAACATCCACAAGCGACGCGCTGCTTTTACATTTACCAGTTTCGGAAGAGGAGGCAAAAGAGCTAGAGGCTGAGTCTGCAATGTAAGCCAAAACTTGCTGTTGCTGCTCCGCCTTTAAAAGCGGTTTTCCTACTCCCAGAAAAGAGAGCGTTCGAGGCCTTGTGTAGCCTGACGACGAAACTGGCTCCACAGCTCCAGACTTAGGTGGAATATTTTTATCCCCACGACCACCTGATGCTCCACTACCACTACCATCATTACCAGCTGACAATGAACGCCCACGACGACCTCTTGCACCAGACTTCCTCATTGTTTTAAAATCTTAACCAAAGTAACTTTATTTGTTGCTGTCAAACAACTTACACGGTGAGCTATAACTTCAGTATGATTTCAATATCCCTTAACAGGTTGGTGAGACCACAAGGAAAATCAGGCACAATGTTACACACTCTGTTTTCTGTGGCACAAAATCACAGAGATGACACACACGCAGGACTGTCACTCAAGCACTAATGTCAATATTAATCTCCCACCTAATTTATTTTTTTTTTTTTCTCAGGGAGACTTTAGAAACCAAATAATATTAAAAAAAAAAAAAAAAAAAGGCTTTCTATGGCCCACAATTAGAGAGAGAGAGGTGGCACAACCAGGAGTCAAGACTGGCGCACAAGCTGAAAGGGCAATATTACTCTCCCACTGTTTTTTATGTTTTTTTTGTTTTTTTCAGGGAGACTTTAGAAGCCAAATAATATTAAAAAAACCAAAAAAAAAAAAGGCTTTCTATGGCCCACTGAATGAGAGGGAGAGAGGTGGCACACCCAGGAGTCAAGACTGGCACACAAGCTGAAAGGGCAATATTATTCTCCCACTGTTTTTTTAGGTTTTTTTTTTTTTTTTCAGGGAGAATTAGAAACCAAATAATATTAAAAAAAAAAAATAAATAGGCTTTCTATGGCCCACTGAATGAGAGGGAGAGAGGTGGCACACCCAGGAGTCAAGACTGGCACACAAGCTGAAAGGGCAATATTACTCTCCCACTGTTTTTTTAGGTTTTTTTTTTTTTTTCAGGGAGACTTTAGAAACCAAATAATATTAAAAAAAAAAAAAAAAAAAAAAAAAATAGGCTTGCTATAGCCCACTGAATGAGAGATAGCACACACAGCAGTGGCACACAAGCCCTGACTGAGGCCAATATTTTTCTCCCACTGATTGATGTAGTGTTTTTGTGTTGAGGTAGAATTTAGAACACAAATCACGGAAAAAATAAATAGGCTTTCTATGGCCCACTGAATGAAAGGGAGAGAGGTGGCACACCCAGGAGTCAAGACTGGCACACAAGCTGAAAGGGCAATATTACTCTCCCACTGTTTTTTTATGTATTTTTTGTTTTTTCAGGGAGACTTTAGAAACCCAATAATATTTTAAAAAAAAAATAAATAGGCTTTCTATGGCCCACTGAATGAGAGGGAGAGAGGTGGCACACCCAGGAGTCAAGACTGGCACACAAGCTGAAAGGGCAATATTATTCTCCCACTGTTTTTTTAGGTTTTTTTTTTTTTTTCAGGGAGAATTAGAAACCAAATAATATTAAAAAAAATAAATAAATAGGCTTTCTATGGCCCACTGAATGAGAGGGAGAGAGGTGGCACACCCAGGAGTCAAGACTGGCACACAAGCTGAAAGGGCAATATTACTCTCCCACTGTTTTTTTAGGTTTTTTTTTTTTTTTTCAGGGAGACTTTAGAAACCAAATAATATTAAAAAAAATAAATAAATAGGCTTTCTATGGCCCACTGAATGAAAGGGAGAGAGGTGGCACACCCAGGAGTCAAGACTGGCACACAAGCTGAAAGGGCAATATTACTCTCCCACTGTTTTTTTATGTATTTTTTGTTTTTTCAGGGAGACTTTAGAAACCCAATAATATTTAAAAAAAAAAATAAATAGGCTTTCTATGGCCCACTGAATGAGAGGGAGAGAGGTGGCACACCCAGGAGTCAAGACTGGCACACAAGCTGAAAGGGCAATATTATTCTCCCACTGTTTTTTTAGGTTTTTTTTTTTTTTTCAGGGAGAATTAGAAACCAAATAATATTAAAAAAAAAAAATAAATAGGCTTTCTATGGCCCACTGAATGAGAGGGAGAGAGGTGGCACACCCAGGAGTCAAGACTGGCACACAAGCTGAAAGGGCAATATTACTCTCCCACTGTTTTTTTAGGGTTTTTTTTTTTTTTCAGGGAGACTTTAGAAACCAAATAATATTAAAAAAAAAAAAAAAAAAAAAAAAATAGGCTTGCTATAGCCCACTGAATGAGAGATAGCACACACAGCAGTGGCACACAAGCCCTGACTGAGGCCAATATTTTTCTCCCACTGATTGATGTAGTGTTTTTGTGTTGAGGTAGAATTTAGAACACAAATCACGGAAAAAATAAATAGGCTTTCTATGGCCCACTGAATGAAAGGGAGAGAGGTGGCACACCCAGGAGTCAAGACTGGCACACAAGCTGAAAGGGCAATATTACTCTCCCACTGTTTTTTTATGTATTTTTTGTTTTTTCAGGGAGACTTTAGAAACCCAATAATATTTAAAAAAAAAAATAAATAGGCTTTCTATGGCCCACTGAATGAGAGGGAGAGAGGTGGCACACCCAGGAGTCAAGACTGGCACACAAGCTGAAAGGGCAATATTACTCTCCCACTGTTTTTTTAGGTTTTTTTTTTTTTTCAGGGAGACTTTAGAAACCAAATAATATTAAAAAAAAAAAAAAAAAATAGGCTTGCTATAGCCCACTGAATGAGAGATAGCACACACAGCAGTGGCACACAAGCCCTGACTGAGGCCAATATTTTTCTCCCACTGATTGATGTAGTGTTTTTGTGTTGAGGTAGATTTTAGAACACAAATCACGGAAAAAATAAATAGGCTTTCTATGGCCCACTCAGTGAGAGATGGCACACACAGGGATGGCACTGTAGCAGAAATGCCAATCTTAATCTCCCACAAAAAAAAAACAAAAAAAAAAAAAAAAAACTGTCCTACAATTACTATCTCCCTGCAGTAATGTAAGCCAGGTATGGCAGGCAGCAATAGGAGTGGACTGATGCACAAATTAAATAAAAAGTGTGGACAAACAAAAAAGATAGCTGTGCAGAAAGGAAGGAACAAGAGGATATGTGCTTTGAAAAAAGCAGTTGGTTTCCACAGTGGCGTACACACAGCAATACAGCTATCACGGAGCCTTCTAGGGCAGCCCAATGAGCTACAGCGCTGAGGGGAAAAAAAAAAAAAAATAGCTTCCACAGTCCCTGCACACCGAAGGTGGTGTTGGACAGTGGAAATCGCTGCAGCACAAGCGGTTTGGTGGTTAGTGGACCCTGCCTAACGCTCTCCCTGCTTCTGACGAAGCGGCAGCAACCTGTCCCTAAGCTCAGATCAGCAGCAGTAAGATGGCGGTCGGCGGGAACGCCCCTTTATAGCCCCTGTGACGCCGCAGACAGCAAGCCAATCACTGCAATGCCCTTCTCTAAGATGGTGGGGACCAGGATCTATGTCATCACGCTGCCCACACTCTGCGTTCACCTTCATTGGCTGAGAAATGGCGCTTTTCGCGTCATTGAAACGCGACTTTGGCGCGAAAGTCGCGTACCGCATGGCCGACAAGCACAGGGGTCGGATCGGGTTTCATGAGACGCCGACTTAGCCAAAAGTCGGCGACTTTTGAAAATGATCGACCCGTTTCGCTCAACCCTACCCCTCACCCATTGAATTCATTTTATAAAGAAAACAAAAAAAGTTGTCCATACTTACCTCACAGTCGCTCACCAGCAGCGCAGCTCTGCTTCCAGCATCTGGTACATGTTGGCGCGTGCGTGATGACATCATTGTGCATGCGCCGACACCTGACTCGGAAGTACAGAGAACACGGAGGGAGCGGGAGCTGCTCAGTCATCAAGGATAGATGGCCGTGCACAGCTCCTGGCTCCAGCACAGACGTGTTCGATGATGCTTGCGCCACAGGAGTGCAGCGCACAGCGCTTGGGGCCGATGACACACAGCTGTTGGGGTCCAAAGAGTAGAAGCACAGGAGCGGGGCCCCGGACTTGCGGGCCCCCTTCTGTACTGCTGCCCACCAGGCACTAAACAGCAGTAAGGGCAGTAATGCCCTGATGGCGGCCCTGCCTGTTGGCAAGCATGTGGAAAATCGCTTGAGTTTCATCAATAAAACTTGGACAATTTTTTTCTAATTTTCATCAGATTTTCATTCATGTGCTATCTGTGTGACCATTTTTTTTATGTCCGTGTGACATCCATTTTGTGTGTGATCCATTTTCGTACAGCTACATTACAACATGTACATGATCACATACAGTTTCCTAGCTTTATAAAAGAAACCTATCCATAAAATTTAGATGCCACTCTGATGATCTTTGTGGGATCCATTTTGGCCTGATGGTCTGTTTGGGGTCACAGCGCAATGCTCGGCCTGGCTGGTGCCTCTTTTTTGGTGTTTTTTTTTCCAAAGATTGTTTTATTCACACAAAATGCAGCACAAAATTCTACAAAACCTGTTTTTGTACCTTATTATTGTTTTCAATGGGAGAAAAAAAATGTTTCAGAAATGCTGAAAGAGTTGACCTGCTGCAAATTTCAAGAACCCTTCAGTGCTCAAATTCAATCAGGATAAAAAAACAATCATGTGAGTGAGATTTCTGAAGTCTCATAGCTTTTACTGGTACTGCAAAGCATAGATTCTTTCCTGTGAAAAACGCAGCAAAAAAACGCTGCAAAAATGCTGCGTGTGGACATACTCTTATAGTGCATAATGTACTGCAATGCGGTGTTTCCACAGAAGCTGTTCTTGAAACATATATCTCTATTTTTCCCCAAAAAATTGGATACTGGTTCTAGCAAACCCTACCTTAAGATCCTGTATAAGGCAGAGATCAGTCGTGACTCGTGACCTCATTGTTACCTCCTGTATTTCTCTATACCAGCGGTAATATGCTGCACTGAAGCCAATATGTTTTCTGTGTAGCAGAATATTGCTGATTTATGATAAGTTATCTTTTTCTATTATAATATTGTTGGGATCATATAAAGTAAACTCCTTCTGCTTATAGCAAATTTACACTTCATTGATTTTTATTTAGCAGCTTGTAGATACACCACATTGGTCGTCTTCATCATCATTTTCTTTCTGGTTATCACTAAATGACTCCCAGTATTCTGAAAATGACAAAGCTAGCCAAAGATATCATCACCTCTAACCTCGCTGCATTGAAACTCTTTGTACATACTACTTATGCTGGATTTGTAAAAAGAAGCACAGTGTTCAAAAACTCCGAACTACTATTGCCTAGCAACCCCAAGCTCTGTTGTCAGAGGATCAAAGAGCGTTGTGTTTCCTAGCAACACTGAAGCCTATGTCACTTGCTAAAGATGGTGTTACTTTTCAAAACCTCTACTATTCTTATAGATTCAGATTTATTATATTCCTTTTCTTTACGTTCTACAGAAAACATCTATTTCTGAACTTATTTTGTGCTTATGAAGTTTTTGAGAATTAGCACTACTCCCTCCTGAACATTTAACATTGTGTTAACTACTAGAGGTATTTAGTTTTTTGTTTTTTTTTTTCATTTTTTGCTCCCCTTCTTCCCAGAGCTATAACTTTTTAATTTTTCTGTCAATATGGCCATGTGAGGGCTTGTTTTCTAGAGAACAAGTTCTACTTTTGATAATTGCTTTTAACAACATATCATGTACTGTAAAATGGGAAAAAATCAATCCAATGGGTGAAATTGCAAAAAAAAAAAGTGCAATTCCACAGTTGTTGTTATTTTTTTTTACCATGTTCACTAAATGCTAAAATTGACTGGCCATTATGATTCTCCAGGTCGTTACGAGTTCATAGGCACCAAACATGTATAGATTGTTTATCATCTAAGGGATGGAAAAGATTACAAAATTTGTTAACAAAAAAAATTGTGCCATTTCCCGTAGCGTCTCCATTTTTTGTGGTCTCGGGTTGGGTGACGGCTTATTTTTTTGCTTGCCGAGCTGACGTTTTTAATGACACCATATTGGTGCAGATACGATCTTTTGATCGCACATTATTGCATTTTAAAGCAATGTTGCTTTAACACGTAATTATAGCGTTTCGACTTTCTCATTACGCCATATAGTGATCCAGTTAATTCTTTTTATATATTATTAGATCAGGCGATTCTGAGCATAGCGATACCAGATATGTATATATATTTTTTTTATTTTATTTTGAATGGGGCGAAAGGTGGGTGATTTGAACTTTTATATTTTTTCGTTTTTAATATTTTTTAAAACTTTTTTTTTACTTTTTGCATGCTTCTATAGTCTCCATGGGAGGCTGGAAGCTGCAGTATTTCGATCAACTCTGCTACACACAGGCGATGATTAGATTGCCTGTGTGTAGTAGAAATTACCACTGGGCGGCGCTCAAAGCAATCTGGCTGTGACAACCATAGAGTTGTCATGCCGACCCATAAGTGACCTGCGATCATGTGACGGGGTCATCGATGGGCGGGATAAAGGACGCACTTACGGTAAGCGCAAGTTAAATGCCGCTGTCAGAAATTGACTGCGGCATTTAACTAGTTAACAGCTGCGGTGGATCGGCATTCCACCCTCTGCTGTTGCGGGCACATGCCAGCTGTGCCGGAGCCCGCACCAAACGGGGAGTCCGACGTGGGCATATTATTACGCCCAACATCGGAAAAGGATTAATGACTATACTGACGGATTATAAAAAACCTGATACAGTATTTCTTTAAAACTATGTAACATAGAGTATGTAACAGGAGTGGTGGAACCACTGTGCCATGGTCTGAAGAGAGCCTGGGTGGGCATAACTAGGTGAACACCTCACTCTTTACTAGAGCCCTCGATGGTGGGGTTAGACTAACTCTCCAGATAGACACCAGATGCTACACCAGGATGGACCTCAGACACACAGCAGCTGAACCAAATGGCAAGAAGCTGGAGCGGCCCAGAAGGAAAGTTCAGCTGGTACAAACAGTCATGGCAGGAACACAGGAATGGCAGGGGCTGGTGGGGATGGCTGGTATACAGACATGCACTTGGGAGTGCAGACAAGTATGGCTGGTATACAAGCTGGCACTGAGAGGTGCAGGCAGGTATGGCTGGTATACAGGCAGGCACTGGCAGGTGAAGTCTGGAACAGCTGGTATACAGGCAGTCACTGGCAGGTGCAGGCAGGGACCGCTGGTATACAGTGAGGCACTGGCAGGTGCAGGCAGGTACAGGTGGAATACAGGCAGGCACTGGCAGTTGTAGGCTCATATGGCTGGTATACAGGCAGGCACTGGCAGGTGCAGACAGGTGCTGGCAGGCATGTCTGATATACAGGCAGGTAGGTGTTGGTAGGCACGGCTGGAAACAGGAAGGCAGGTGCTGGCAGGAATGGCTGGAATACAGTAACACACAGCAGGTACATGAAGACAGGTACATGCAGAAGACAGGCAGGGACAGGCAGGGACAGGCAGGTACAGGCAGGTACAGGGGACCTGAGAACTAGCAAGCATGCTACAAACCAGAGTGAACACATAGCCCAGGCACCTTCCATCAGGTGGAGGTGCCTTAAATATTAAGTGTCTCCCAGCCATTGGCTGAGGAAACTTTAAGATGGCATGTGCTGTCCATTTAAAAAGGAGGGAGCACATGCCCTAAGCACAGATCTGCGAGCCTGCTCCTGCGGCCTGCCAACAGACCTCTGTTAGGTTAGGATTGTTGGCTAATGGGAGCACACGACATCTTATTTAATTTCCTATCTAACTCTCTGCTTATTCCAGTTAGTACTTTGCTAATAATAATAATACTACCTTTTTGAGGAATATTATTGAACTGAACTCAGTTTCATGACCCAATAAGTATTTATTGCATGATTACTCTGCTGATTAACCCTAGGATGTCCTTCTAGACCTGAACTGTGCACTACCCAATTAATTTTTCTGCCTTGCATCTCCACCTGACTCCTATGGTCTTAACTGCTGCAATCCCTTGACAATGCAATTAAATATATTTGTCATGGTTCCTGTCTCTCAGGTTCTGACCTAGTTTCTTGATATTTCATATGTCTACCAGCTGGGCAGCTACACTGTTGGTGCAAGTCCTGGGTCCCTTGCAGCCTCTGCAGTGAAGGCCATATCTCTATATTGGTATGGAAGGGTTAACATCAGGGAACCCTTAGATGCACTAATTTTATTAAATCTTTTTTTACATTATGTGTTCCCGGAATAGATTTTCAGAATAAAAATGACATCGTACCAAGTACAAAATAATGTTTGCCTACTATTTCTCTTTTACTTAAACTAACCACAATTAGAGTGAAAGCTATTAAGCTTCTCAGATGTCATCTAACCGGAGGAGGTAACAGTGTCAGTGTAGGCCAAGGAAGAGCCTGATGAATAATGTGATTGTGTGCTATGACTTCAGAATTCTAAGCCGCCATAATGAAGGGGCAGCATGACGCCATAATATATTGAATCTTTATTGTGAAAAAATAGAATCCATATTGACAGTCATGGAGGGTAAGGAAGTACACAACTGAATGGTTGACAGGCCTAGAAAGGACTGTGGAGTCCTGCCACTCACGGAAGTATTGGTGAAACGACAGCAGACACTTGGTCATTGGGGGCAGCATTGGTTACTATAGCATTTTGGTAGACCAGATGTTCAGAGATCACTCTGAGATCTCTGTGCAAGGCCTGGATATAATGAATTAATGGGCAGACCTACAGATTCATTACATATTGAGAGTAAAGGGCTGAGGCTATTAAGCCATGGAAGAGGGCAGATGAATGGCCTTTCTGCAGGCTATTTCTGGGGTGATATGGCTGAATGAGAAGACAGTTCTGGCAATCTACAGAGAATGTGAGAGATGTAAGCTCAGAAGGCACTTTGTGATGGCTGAGGACAGTGTGTGGGAAGCAGTTATATTATTATTATTATCAGGCTCGGACTGGCCCACCGGAGAATCCCCGGCACTGACACCTGCTGGCATTCTGGCCAGCAGCTGCCTAGGGCCCCCTGTGCTCCAGGGCAGTGTTAGCCACAGGGTGCAGCTAACACTACCTGCATGTAAATCCGCACCACACACACACAGTCACAAAGCACCGCACACACACACAGCACAGCACCGCACCGCACACACACAGCACCGCACACATACACACATGCAGGCACACAGACTCACAGAGCAGCTCACCTCCCGACGTCCTGCTTCCTGTCTGAGACAGCCCAGCTGGTTGACATCATCATCCAGCGTGCTGCTCTCTCAGTCAGAAAGCTTCCAGGAATCCAGCGAGGAAGAGGCTGCTGGGATGAGCTGCTGCTGCGGGGAGGTGAGCTGTGCTGTGTGTGTGTGTGGTGAAGGACAATGATATTGGTGGGGGGGAGACAATGATGGAGGTGATGGGCAATGGTGGTGGTGGGATGCAATGATGGAGGTGATGAAATGGGCAATGATGCTGGTGGGGGAGGCAATGATGGAGGTGATGGGCAATGGTGGTGGGGGCAGTGATGGAGGTGATGGAATGGGCAATGATGGAGGTGATGGGCAATAATGGTGGTGGGGTAGGCAATGATGGAAGTGATGGGCAATGATGGTGGTGGGGGAGGCAATGATGGAGGTGATGATGGAGGTGATGAAATGGACAATGATGGTGGGGGAGGAGGTAATGATGCAGGTGGTGGAATGGGCAGTGATGGAGGTGATGGGGGAGAAGGCAAAGATGGAGGTGGTGATGAGGACAATGATGGGGGTGGAGAGGGGCTGCATTATACTTTATGAGGGGGCTACATTATATTTTGTGGGGGGACTGCATTATTCTCAGGAGACTACATTATATTATAGGGGCTACATCATACTATGTGAGGGGGCTACAGTATACTCTATGGGGGGCTGCATTATATTCTGTGGTGGGGCTGCATTCTCTCAGTTGGCTACATTATATTCTGTGGTGGCTGCATTATACTATATGCACACACATTAGACTTATGCCAGACACATGTCACACACATTAGACACATGCCAGAAACATGTCACACCCACATTAGACACATGCCAGAAACATGTCACACACACATTAGACACATGCCAGAAACATGTCACACAGACATTAGACACATGGCACTCACTTTAGATACATGGCACCTACAGATTAGATCACTGACACTTTATACACATGCCCCATGTACTCCTCAATAATTACAGTGGCATGTAAAAGTTTGGGCACCCCTGGTCAAAATTACTGTTATTGTGAACAGTTAAGTAAGTTGAAGATGAAATCATCTCCAAAAGGTCTAAAGATAAAGAGGACACATTTCCTTTGTATTTTAGGAAAAAATATATATGTTTTCTAATTTTTTACATTTTAAAAATTACCAAAAGGAAATTGGGCTTATGCAAATGTTTGGGCACCCTTGGAGATGTGTATGCTCAGAGATAACTTTGACCAATGTTTCAGACCTCACTTAGCCCATTAGAGTTATGGATTGTTCACTATCACCATTAGGAAAGGCCAGGTAAAACAAATTTCCCAGCTTTATAAAAACTCAGCCTTCTCTAACCTTATGCCAAAAAAAAACAGCAGGCATGGGTTCTTCTGAGCATCTGCCTAGCAGTCTGAAAATGAAAATGGTGGAGGCCAGCAAAGCAGGAGAAGGCTGTAAGCAGATAGCACAGCGTTTTCAAGTTGCCCTTTCCTAAGTTCAAAATGTAATTAAGAAATGTCAGTTTACAGGGACAGGGGAGGTCAAGATAAGATCTGGAAGATGAAGCAAAATTTCAGTGAAACCTGCTCGTAGTATTGCTAGAACGGAAAATCATTACCACTGCTTGACTGCAAGAGACCTTCAGAAAGTTTTAGCAGGCTCTGTAGTTCTGGCACATTGCTCTACTGTTCAGAGACACCTACACAAATAAAATCTTCATGAGTCATCAGAAGAAAACCTCTCCTGCATTCTCACCATAAAATTTAGAGTCAAAAGTATGCAAAAAAAATTTAAACATTCATTGTGGAAACAAGTCCTGTGGACCAATGAAGTTAAAATAGAACTCTTTGGCCACAATGATCAAAGGTATGTATGGAGAAAAAAGGACACAGTATTTCAGAAAAAGAACATCTCGCCAACAATTAAGCATGGGATTGGATCAATCATGTTTTGTAGTTGTCTTGAAGCCAATGGGATGGGGAATATTTCACAGGTAGAGGGAAGAATGGATTCAATGAAATTTCAACAAATTCTTGATGCAAATATGTAGAAAAGCTGAATTTGAAAAGAGCATGGCTTCTACAAATGGATGATGATCCTAAGTGCAGCGCCCCAGAGTCCTGGTCGTTGCAGTACTGTGGCTCCGCCACTAAGGGGAGCTATGGTACGTCTGATGGCACTGAAGGAGTTCATCTGATCAGGTATCACAGACACCAATACATTTCACAGTCGGGCCTCCGGGGGGAGCTAAGGGTTCTATTCACTAGGCCACTCCCCACCATAGTGGGTAAACTGGGGGTCAGGCAGGAAGTTAGATGAGAAAGCTGACTGGGTTGGAACCAGGCAACACCTTGTGGCAGAGGGTGTTGTGGGGGAAGATACAGTAGGGTCTCTGTCAGGGGTGGGATCCTGACAGAGGCTTGGCAACTTGAGTGAACGTAACGGGACCGTGCCTGCTCAGGATAGCGGCGGTGCCCAAGAAAGGATCAGAAGCGAGATAGATTGTGCTGAGTGAGAAACGAGATCAAAGCAATAAGGAGAATATACCAGTAGGAGTCGTGCTGTAAGACCGAGGCAACATCCTACTGAGGCGCACTACCGGTGGCCGGAACGCCGAGAGAGTATTATAACATTCAGCTTCAAGCAATACTCTAAACAGCGGCAGGACAGTCAGTCTAAGGCGGGCTGTCTCACTTAAATCACCTATGCAGTCTTGGGGGGCAATTTGTGGAGAGGGGCGACTCTAGGGTCCCGGAAGAGCTCCGAGCCTACCCGTCAAACGGGTGCCGTCCCAACCAGAACATCAGGGAGGGACGGAGGATTAGCAGAACATCATCTAATCGAGTTGTGAGGGAACTTAAGAAACAGACACAACAGTTGTGGGGACTTTCTGTAAGCACAGCAGGGAAGGACCACAACACATAGCGCTAGAAGGAAGGCACAGATTTCCACCTGTGAAGAGAACTCTGGAGGTGCCATTGGACCAGCCGGACTTGCGCAGCCTGGTGAACCGTATTCTGGACTGAGGACCCAGAGATCTTCAGTAAAGAGGTAAAGAGACTGCAACCTGGTGTCCTCGTTATTTACTGCACTGCACCACCACCATCATCAATATCTATTATTCACTGTACGCCCCTCAGCAGGGTCACGGACCGGGCCTAGCCACCGTGACAACCCCAGAGCAGAGACTCAGAGGCCCGGTACCGGGTACCCCTCGGCCCTGCGGCGGTGGGGGCGCTACAAGTTGGCGTCACGAACAGGATCTACTTAAGCCTGAAGAATCAGGTCATGTGTGCCTTGGAACTGTGATTTATTGTGCTTGGACTGTACTTTATTGCAAGGACTGTGCTGCGCCATTTAAAATCCGCCGCCATTACAGTGCTGAGGAGAGCGCAGGAAGAGAAGAGGGGCATGGAGTAGGCGTAGACAAGCCGAAGAGCGCGGAAAAACCATGGCCGCCCAGTCTAAATATTCTTGTGTCCTGAGGACGTGTCCGTCAACAGCTGAGGTCCGCCTCCTTATCCTGTTTGGAGGGTGGAGACCATGGAGACGGGGCCGCCCATGAAAGAGACCGCGGGAAGAGGACACTGGAGAAGGAGAAAAGATGGCGACACCGGGAACACCGCGTGAGACTGACCCGATCCAGCCTGAGGCTGCGCCACCCGACACAGCCCCAGATGCGCCAACGTTGCAGGGACTGACCCTCACGGAGCTACCGATGGGCCGACCCCCCTTGCCACCATCTGAGGAGTGTGTAGCTGCAGCTGAGGCCCGCCAGATAGCACGCCGCTTGGAGGCTGATGCCCGCGTGCTCGCTCGGCTGGGCCAGCCCACGGAGGTCCGTTTGTCTCCGGTGTCCCCTGCTCCTCCCAACCCAGCCGCGGCTGAAGGTGCGCTGCAGACGCAAGGCCTGAAGATCATGCCAGAGGCCGAACACCGGCGCTTGGTGGCTGCATGGCGAGACCGACCACAACCGGCAACCCAGGTTGATCTGACCAACGTCGCAGAGGTCCCATCGTCCCACTGGGGTGTAGTGGTCTCCTTCAACCCCCGACATGGAAGAGGGGTTATACAGGAGATTGGGGAGCCACTACAAGTCCGCGTAGACCGGGAGGAGGTAGAGCCCTGCGGAGGAAGGTTCGCTCGCGACCTGGAGCCAGGTGACGCTGTAACCTACACCAGGTGGAGGAGAGAAACCGGTGAGGCCGGCTGGATAGCTCGGGGCGTCCAGTGGTGCGTCGCACTCCAAGCCGCTGCCGGAGCATCAGAGGATGAACCTCCTGCTGCAAAAGCCACAGAACCTGTCCCTGCGGAGCGGCGGGGGACCCGGACCCACCATGTACCTTGGGGGCGTGCTGGTTCATCAGTGAGAAGAACATCCCGGTGAGGGATCCTGTCGTTGCTGGGGCGGGATCCACTCCTTGAATCGGCAGCACGACCCGTTGGTCTGGTGATGCCCGGGAGGAAACCACCTTCTGTACCGAAAGATGAGTAAGATAATACTGCTCTTAAAATATGTACATAGTTTCTTAACTGTTTGTTCGTTTCCTGTTTTGCTGCTAAACCCGTTCAGGGTTAACTTTTAAAGGGATTCCTTGTTGACCCGGGATCCCTATTGCTTTTTGGTTGTTTTTCCACTTTTTGTTTCCTGTTGAAAAGAACTGCCGCAATCATGAACAGTGCATGATACAAACTTTTTGTACATAGTTTGCACCTTATTAAAGGTGCTCCCTACTGGTTTTACTTCAAAAAGGACTCTTTGTGAAGATACCACACTGGAACCTTTGCTGAGTATGGACTGGTAGCTTGAGAAGATATGCTACCTCATAGAGACTTGGTCCCCTCTTAAAGGGGATGTTCATTTGTTACATTTAAATGGTGATATTGCTTTAAGACAGGTAGCAATAATGTTTTGACGAAAAGAAAGTGATGATACTGTTTGTATGAGAAAGTTATATGTATCCAACTAGTTAATTGTACAGAAATGCTGATAATGTTCCCTTAAAGAAAGTGAAAGCTAGAAGAAGGATGCAGTGGGCCCGTAGGGGTAGACGTAGTGTCCTGCATACGTGTTAGTAAGAAGATAATGAGAAGGTTTAATGTTATGTAAAGAAAATGGTTGATAATGTTGATAGACAACGAGGATAGAAGGTGAACCCTGAGTCCTCCTGGGAGCCATATAGAGATGGCTCAGTGCTCTTAAACTGAAGGTAATGTTATGTTCTATAGTGTGTATAGTAGTTGAAAAGGCAGTAGGCCCGGGCTGAAAGGGGCAGTCCTGCATAGAAAGGAGAGGCAGTAGGTCTGGTGCCGTTAGGACAGGCGGTCCTGCAGACTTAAAGAAGGAGAATGAAAAGTTAAAATTGCCTTATAATGTGATTATAAGAAGGTCTTTAGCGGATTCAGAGTGTACATCCTTAAAGGCAATGTTAAATTATTGTTCAACAATTTTGCACTTAGTAGAATACCCGGTTGGGTAAAAGGAAGTTATTTATAGCATGTTGCTATGATATTTAACCATGTTTGTAACATTCAAGTGTCCTCACCTCCCATAAAGGGAAGTCTGTTTAAATATGCTTATTGTTATTGCACTCAACAAAACTGTATGTCTTTTTGCTAACCTGTATTGTTGTTTTCTTCTCAGTCCCGGAGTACTGTGTTTAACCAGGGGGGAGTGCAGCGCCCCAGAGTCCTGGTCGTTGCACTACTGTGGCTCCGCCACTAAGGGGAGCTATGGTACGTCTGATGGCACTGAAGGAGTTCATCTGATCAGGTATCACAGACACCAATACATTTCACAGTCGGGCCTCCGGGGGGAGCTAAGGGTTCTATTCACTAGGCCACTCCCCACCATAGTGGGTAAACTGGGGGTCAGGCAGGAAGTTAGATGAGAAAGCTGACTGGGTTGGAACCAGGCAACACCTTGTGGCAGAGGGTGTTGTGGGGGAAGATACAGTAGGGTCTCTGTCAGGGGTGGGATCCTGACAGAGGCTTGGCAACTTGAGTGAACGTAACGGGACCGTGCCTGCTCAGGATAGCGGCGGTGCCCAAGAAAGGATCAGAAGCGAGATAGATTGTGCTGAGTGAGAAACGAGATCAAAGCAATAAGGAGAATATACCAGTAGGAGTCGTGCTGTAAGACCGAGGCAACATCCTACTGAGGCGCACTACCGGTGGCCGGAACGCCGAGAGAGTATTATAACATTCAGCTTCAAGCAATACTCTAAACAGCGGCAGGACAGTCAGTCTAAGGCGGGCTGTCTCACTTAAATCACCTATGCAGTCTTGGGGGGCAACTTGAGGAGAGGGGCGACTCTAGGGTCCCGGAAGAGCTCCGAGCCTACCCGTCAAACGGGTGCCGTCCCAACCAGAACATCAGGGAGGGACGGAGGATTAGCAGAACATCATCTAATCGAGTTGTGAGGGAACTTAAGAAACAGACACAACAGTTGTGGGGACTTTCTGTAAGCACAGCAGGGAAGGACCACAACACATAGCGCTAGAAGGAAGGCACAGATTTCCACCTGTGAAGAGAACTCTGGAGGTGCCATTGGACCGGCCGGACTTGCGCAGCCTGGTGAACCGTATTCTGGACTGAGGACCCAGAGATCTTCAGTAAAGAGGTAAAGAGACTGCAACCTGGTGTCCTCGTTATTTACTGCACTGCACCACCACCATCATCAATATCTATTATTCACTGTACGCCCCTCAGCAGGGTGACGGACCGGGCCTAGCCACCGTGACAACCCCAGAGCAGAGACTCAGAGGCCCGGTACCGGGTACCCCTCGGCCCTGCGGCGGTGGGGGCGCTACACTAAACACATGTCAAAATCCACAATAGACTACTTCAAAAGGCGCAAGCTGAAGGTTTTACAATGGCCCTCACAGTCCCCTAATCTGAACATCACTGAAAATCTGTCACTAGACCTCAAAATAGCAGTGCATGCAAGACGACCCAGGAGTCACACAGAACTGCAAGAATTTTTCAATGAAGAATGGAAAAAAATCCCTCAAACAAGAATTGAAAGACCCTTGTATGGCTACAAAAAGCGTTCGCAAGCTATAATAGTTTTAAAAGGGGGGCTACTAGGTACTAACCATGCAGGATGCTTAAACTTTTGCATGAGCCCATTTTTCTTTTTGTAATTTTTAAAATGTAAAGATGAAAAATATATATATATTTTTTTACAAAAATACAAAGAAAATGTGTCATCTTAAACTTTAGGCCTTTTAGAGATGATTTAATCTTCAACATGCTTAACTGTTCACAATAACAGTAATTTTGACCAGGGATGCACAAACTTTTACATGCCACTGTATATAACTGCTGCATACATGTCATTCACAGATTACATACAAGACACATACTGTTCTGTGCAAACGTTTTAGGCATGTGCTGCAAAGCAAGAATACTTCCCAAAAAATAGATTCCACAGGAGCTGGAAAGCAAAGAATTACACTAGGGCCTTAACTGATAACAGGTACATCTATGGAGACTGCTTGCTCACCTATTGGAGTTGTGCTATTCACAACAATTCCACTATCGTTAAGTCTTCACAATTTATTAACCTTTAAACCACCATGTTTTAACAATGATAAATTGTTCCCTGTTTATTCTTAACACTGCACTGTAGCTCATCGCAACTGTTACCACCCCACCCCACATTGGGCAATCCTGTATTTCACCAGTTCGACCTCTGATTGTCAACAACTTTTCTTTACGGGTTAAAGGCATTTTTATACACAGATTGACGCTATACAATCTCTATAAATATAGCCTTCATTTTCCTTCGTTTCATTAATATATGTTTTTAATGCACTTCAAACCCATATGTTTTTTCCAACTAACTTTTTCTGAGATCTTTTCGATTCACATATTTCAGATGCATCCTTTTTCCCATTTTTCCACCTGTCCTTTGTGGCTCACCCTGTTACAAACACTACGACAATGAAGACACTGATCCCAATAACTCTGGTTCCTTCTCCATATATAATTTTTATTTATTTTGTTTCAAAGGGGAAGGTTAAATTATATAAACATAAATACTTCTTCAAATGAGTCACTTTATGTTTGATGTTTTTTCTTATATTTTCTTTTATTGTTCTTTATATTGATCATACATATATGCGCACCTCTTGGTTCCCTTTTGTAACGGGCGAAAGGTGAACGTTCACATATCATGTGCCCTTTTTGGCACCTTTATTTGAATGCCGTCTGCTCTTATAAGTTGTTTGTTTCTCATTGCATCTTGATTGTGGTCGTATCCTGAGGAAGAGGTTTGATAACTTTGAATCGCGTCGATAAATAAAACCGCATTGCTTCAGCTCTCGTATGTCCTGGATCCCTCCTGTGGAAATTCACTAGCAGCGCAGAAAAACCACTCAATATTCTGCTACAGCTTTTCCCAAAAAATAGAAGTGTTAATAAATAAAAGATCCAGAACAATGATGGAAAATGTAAATGCAAACCACTAGTTCTGTAGCAGAAAACATGGCAATCTAACAATTAGAAAGATAAAGAAATGAATCAGCCATTTAGATCGAAAATACAAAATGTTATTCAAATCTTGTGACAAGTGTAAAATGTCTAAAATTATGGACATGACAGCCACTTTAAAAGGTCAACTCTTGTTTATTATTTCATCTTTTTGCCCGGCGTCTTTGTTCATGACGCACAATTGCTGTAGTTTGATGTTTTTACGGAGTAAGAACCAAAGCTGTTCAGCAATGACATTAAATAAAACAAGTTATTAAAGTGTGAAAGTAAAAACAACCCTGAGGGAGCTCGCTAGCTCTTTTTTTGTAAATGTAACAAAAGCGAAATGACCTAAAATAACTGGACAGCATTGAACACGCTGTGAAGCTCAGAAACGATATCCTTGTTAAGGGAACGTTCAGCTCCTTTATTACAGCACGAAGAGCAAGAATTCTCAGGGTATTAAAGAGATTAGATCATTAAATGGTCTTATTTAAACCGTGACCATTCAGGCTATTTAGTAGACCTTAAAAAGTTTTCAATCTCTGTAGCACTGCAGAACACACAAAAAAGTGTATCAGAAAAAAACAACACTGGAGTTCATAAGCCACCTTTTATGACAAAATATATCTAACATGTCAGCCTTTTCATATCTATTGCTTCTATTATACTCACCTTTTTTAAAGGAATCTGTAAAATCACTGCTTTAATTGATATTCAAATTAGTCTTAAGTGCTCTGGGTGTGGCAAAGCACTTCCCAAGCCTCTGCATTCCCAGCCCACTTCCTCTCTAAACCCCACCTTCCTCTACTTGACTGACAGCTCACTGGCATGACACATGACCCAGCTTGGTGGGGTTTAGAGAAGGGAATGCCAAGGTTTGGGAAGGGCTTTAATATTCTTAAAGCAATTATGCCTCAATTGCACATGAATTAAAACTGTGATTTTTATAATAGGAAGCAACAGATTATATCAGTAAAGGCGTGGAGGTCATTATCTTTTAGAGAACAACATTACCATATAAAAAGTATGTGGGTGAGGTGTGTGGGGTTGTGGGGTGGATCCTGCTGACAGATTCCTTTTATGATCTGCTACTTTACAACTTTCTTAGGGGAACTTATTACTTCAAATACTAAAATAGTCAATACGACACTGCTAGTAGATGCATTCAGTGCTGCCAACATGAATTCTGAAGCTCAATATAATGTAAAGTGTTTGCTGCAGCTTTATTATTATTATCAAGCAGTTATATAAGAACATCTTAAAATATAATAAAATAACAAAAGAAGCCATGCTCACCTCACATATCCACTAGCAGTCTAAAGCAGGCTCCTTCTGTCCTCCGTCGGTCTCACCTTCCTGCTGTCGCAATGACATTCTGAATCAGAGACATATGACAGCTGTGGTGATGACATTTTGGGACGTGTGATAGCTATAGGCTACAAATGTCATATATCACTGATTTAGAATGTCATTGATGCAGCAGAAAGTAGAGACTGACGGGGAACCGGGAAGCATTTGTTCTAGAACAGTGGGTGATAGATAAAAGAGTATCTTTGATGATATATGTAAAAATAAAATTATATTTATTTGCTAAATACCCAGTCAAGGGGATGTCTATAATCAAAACCTGTCACCTATACGTGATTAATGTCTGATCAATGGAGGTCTCATCATTGGGTTCCACACTTATCACAAAAATGAAGGTTGAATATTCCCTTCTTGTGTGGACCTGTGCTGTCCACTGAAACGCCATGTGACTGATAATAACTGTTGAGCTCTGTCAGTGTGAAGCGATGGCCGGGGGACCACCACAGTGCAGGAAGACTTCTGTACACAAGATGAGGTGCAAACAACAAAGGGTAGATTTATTGGAAGGCAAGGAATGAAGGGAATGAGGAAGATGCAAACAGGGGTATACAATGGCAAAAGACAATTCACAAGAGTTATAAACTTTATATTTTCCGTAAAATAGCACGGTGCTCTAACTATTACAGACTCAAAATATGTCTAACCAGCAAATGTAAACAATAAACAAGTGATGATGCTACTCTACATATAACCTCTCTGGCCTTTACTAAGCAGGCCACACGGCTCCCGTGTACTGACTATTGAAGCCTACACTGGGCCCTAACAGGTGTACCAAACAGGAACACTCACGGTGATGTTGGAGAATCAGCTCCAGTCCCAGGGGGGCCCCCAGCAGTCTAATATGGTGGTGCGCATAGCTTTCTGTCAGCTCTGTGAAGCGTGGTCTTCTTGCTTCTGGATCCTAGGGATGCTCCTGGAAACTGTAAATCCCTTTCTCTGTATCTTCGTGTCTCTCTTGCTGCTATGTCAGGACACAGTTCTTCTCTCAGCTATCAGCACAAAAAGTCCTCTCTGCTGCAGCCTCAGCTCACACACGCTGCTCCAGCTCCACACCTGCACTCTGCCAGACTAGTTCATCACACCGACTATTGCAGGGGAGAAGCAGAACATTCCATCACGCCAGACAAGGGGGTGCAGCCTCTTAAAGTGACAGCGTGTTCCTTACTGTCCATAACAGCACCACCCTCTTACATGCCTCCCTTCTTAATGATGCTTGTCCTCGGCCATCACAGCATCAGGGTAAAAGTGTAATGGAGGAATGTTCAATGCGGAAACAGCACCTATAGAGGAAAAACTAGAAATAGAGGGCACCATCTAACCAAATATTATTAATGCTCAACCCGCAGCATGTCGAACAAGTACAGTCAAACCAAAAAGAAAGAGACATGCAAAACTTCAGGGATCATCAAAATATAACAAATTTTTATTAAATCACAATCCTAAAACCACACCACTTACAGTTAAAAACATTTAAAAATATATTAAACACAAAGAAATATGTATACCCAAGAAAATAATGGGAAGACAAGTTTGCACACACAAAAGCACGGTCCCTTTATCAGAATACCTCCATACTAATAGTACAACAGATTGTTCTCTCAATAAAGGCTACTATAAAGCTCAATTAGTACCCAATATAAAATAAGGAGAAATCAAATAATTAGGACAATATGTACGAACAATCATGTCTTAGCCGTATAGAGTATTAACACAGTGCCTCAGCTAAATACATTAATAGCTACACAAATAAGCTGGCTGCAGAGAAAAAATAGAGAAAACCTCAAGACAAGCACTGCTTATGGCAAAATAAACTCCTAATGGACATGCTCATACCATCACTACGGCCAGGGAGGCTGGGATGAAACAGAAAGGGACCGGCTCCTATGTGGTCTACCCGACGCGTATCGTCACCGAAGTGACTTCATCAGGGGTAAGACTCTGGTATTGGCGCCCTGGACACGCATCACCCCAGACGCATAGCTCTCTTCTTTCCTTTGGGCCACTGTTTCCGCCAGGATTTGACGAAACGTAAGAGCCGGATCTGCCCGGACCTGTTCTGACAGTGCTCGCCTCAATGATGTGCTGTGCAGTCCCAGAATGAATTGCTCCCGGAGTATCCGGTCTTTAGAGCCCATGCCACCAAATCCATCCGCCTCCTTTCTCTGCACCTCTGCTAACACTTCCTGCAGTGCTGTTGCATACTGAGAAATTCCTTCTTTTTCCCGCTGCAGCCTAGAGAAAAATTTGGCGCGAAGGTGTCCGGCGCTAGCAGTCTCTCCGTAGATCTCTTCCAGGAACTTCACTAGCTCCTTCAGGGTACTGCGGGTGAGTTCTGGTTGCAGACAGATGTTTCTACGGGCTTTTCCCTCCAGGGCAGTTAACGCAATATCCACTTCGAGGTCTGGGCTGATGTTATAAATCTTCAGGGTGCTTTGCAGCCGGGACACCCAGTCGGACAGTGGCATATTCTTGCCGTCAAACTTTGGTAGCACACTAAATACGGTGCCCATAGGGAGTGTCCTTGCAGGGGTTCCACCAATGTCCACAGCATCTCCATTAACATTAGCATTCCCGCCATTGCTGTCTGCTGCCTCCATCTTAGTCACAGTACCCTGCTCGCAGCGCCACTTGAAGCGATGGCCGGGGGACCACCACGGTGCAGGAAGACTACTGTACACAAGATGAGGTGCAAACTTCAAAGGCTAGATTTATTGGAAGGCAAGGAATGAAGGGAATGAGGAATATGCAAACAGGGGTATACAATGGCAAAAGACAATTCACAAGAGTTATAAACTTTATATTTTCCATAAAATAGCACGGTGCTCCAACTATTACAGACTCAAAATATGTCTAACCAGCAAATGTAAACAATAAACAAGTGATGATGCTACTCTACATATAACCTCCCTGGCCCTTACTAAGCAGGCCACACGGCTCCCGTGTACTGACTATTGAAGCCTACACTGGGCCCTAACAGGTGTACCAAACAGGAACACTTACGGTGATGTTGGAGAATCAGCTCCAGTCCCAGGGGGGCCCCCAGCAGTCTAATATGGTGGTGCACATGGCTTTCTGTCAGCTCTGTGAAGCGTGGTCTTCTTGCTTCTGGATCCTAGGGATGCTACTGGAAACTGTAAATCCCTTTCTCTGTATCTTCGTGTCTCTCTTGCAGCTATGTCAGGACACAGTTCTTCTCTCTTTCAGCTATCAGCACAAAAAGTCCTCTCTGCTGCAGCCTCAGCTCACACACGCTGCTCCAGCTCCACACCTGCACTCTGCCAGACTAGTTCATCACACCGACTATTGCAGGGGAGAAGCAGAACATTCCATCACGCCAGACAAGGGGGTGCAGCCTCTTAAAGTGACAGCGTGTTCCTTATTGTCCATAACAGCACCACCCTCTTACAAGTGCATTAGATGAATAACAACAGCACTGCTCATGCTCTATTGCCACTCCATTCAGACATTGAACATCGGGACTCCCTATTCTTTGTCATTGGGGGTCCTAGCAATTAGCCACCTATAACCTTGAAAGTAATAAGATTTGAAGTTAAACTAAATATCACCCAAGTAGCAAATACTGAAAATATGGCAAGTAAATGTAACAAATAGATAATGACTTGCATACTACTTTTCAGCTCACAGTTGAACACTTTAAAGGGAAAATGTCATCAGAAAAGGTCCTATTCTTTGAATCAGAATGTTACGTCAAATGTATATTTTGATATATTTTTTCAATTTTTCATATCTATAGTTAAAAAACAAAAACAAAATCTTGCAATATTCACACTGGCTATTAGGCACAGTATTAGACTTTCTGTTTTGTAAAGATAACTTTTCAAAAATCTCCTTATCTTGACATGTAGGATTAACATAAAAGATGACACCTATATATGCAATCCATAATGAAAGATCCACCATTTACAATAGATGATGGTGACAAGTCACCTCCTCCACCTTCCTTCACAATCTAATAAGAGCATGCTTAGTACCATGGTTAGTTTATGCTTCTATACAAATCAATAGGGTCACGGCTTGTCTATGCGTATGTCCATGAGCCTAATATTAGGCCTAGTGGCCAGTGTGAAAAATGCAATATTTTAATTTTAATGTAGGTATAGTGACATGGAAAACAAATTGCAAAATACAAAAAAAAACCCATACATTTAAAATAAAAACCTGATTTTACCAATACTTAATGTTTTCATACGAAAAAGTAGACGGTTCTGATCCGCTAAATGGTTTTATGGTGGTCTGTGACTACAGCGCACTGACAGATTACGCGCTGCTGTACACAGTAATTTGGCTGATGGGCAGACAGTTCAATAGGATATTAGTAGAATATGTCTGTGGATACAAGAACAGTCACAGTAATAGGAAACATTCATTAGGGAAATGCTAATTATAATAGTTTTTAGAAAAATGCATCTTTAATCTTGAAATTTACTGGAAGAATACTGATCAGTCCAATGGGTTCTGCCAAACTGCATTATAATTATTCTCTTTGGCTTTCTATGTTTTAGTTCTAGACAGGTGACTGTCAGAAATGGATGTTCACATAAAGATCACTGACCTTTACGGAAAGTCAGCGTTAAAGAGCACATTTTGAGGCCGTAAGGAACAAGGATGAAAGATGCCTATTTTTGTACAATTAGACCATGTTTCCTACATTATCTGATCCCTTCTTTTTTAAGCTCATCCATGTTCACTTTGAAAATCTTAATAGTTATTGATTATTGCAGAATACTTCATATATTTACTAGTGGATTGTGAAATCAATTTGTCTCATCTGAAAATCAGATGACTGTTTATATTAGATATGGATAGGCAATTCCTAGTAGCCAGATATTTGGATGAATATAGACTTGCATCAAAGCCTTGCTGTAGGTCTTTAAAGGGGTTGTCTATCAACAGGACATGTCTCATAGACATGGATCCCACTGCTGCACATATTTTGAGAATGGGGACCCTGTTGTGTGCTTCCATGAATGGAGATGGAAGCTTTGACAAGTGCAGAATTCACTACGCGCTTATCTTTTTTGGCTCGCATTCTATTGTTGCTGTGAATATTCTTATGGATTGGATAAAAGAATATATAATTATGTTCCTTGAGTAGTGTAACTGGCTTCTGAAATTCAGAGTGTTTTGTTCATCATTTAAGGGGAATGATTTGCTTAATTCTTGAAAGAGTGAACTTTTTGAAGGAAACCTGGCAGCTCTGACTAGGGCTTCCACAGACTGACTTTCCAGAAGCCACTCTGCTTAGCAGGTCTCTGGTTCTTTGTCCTTTATGCTTTATCGCTACACAGAAATCTGGATTTACAATACGGACCCTTGGGATGCATCCACAGAGTAGCTAGTAAGTGGAACCAACTGGCAAAGGAAATTCAATTAGTCAGTTCAAACCCAGATAGGACAGGTACAAGATAAAATCAGGAAACACATAGGAGATCAGTAGCTAGCCGAGGTCAGAATTAGGGGAATGGAATCGGATTCATAATCGTCAATCAAAAGAAGTGTTAAAGGGTTGGTCCGAACTCACATTTATTCTATTCCTAAATGTCTATTCCACAATCTAATCTCTTTTCTAATATAGTTTAATTAAAAAATCCCTATCGTTCCCTCACTACGGTATCTAACTACTTTTTTTACTGCTTCCTCTTTGATGATCCTTATTTAGAGGACTGCAATGCATGCCTCTGCCCCCACTGTCATTAGTGACATCCATTTCAAGGGCTAGACTAGTCACCACTCTACTGAACATGCCTTGGTTGTCAATTATGACATATGCTCATTAGAGCTCCCTTGTCACTTTGTAATATGTGAGTGACCATGCTCTCTCTTGCTGGCTCTGATAAGTGATGAGAGAGCAAGAGAGTGCACTGTCAGTGTGCACTATAATGACAGAACAAGCAAGCAAAGACCAGCTCAACCACTTGTAAGGGGAAGGGTTGCTCTCTGCTTGCCAGGATTTATTAATTTACCAATTATGTGACTCACAGAGGCAATTGGTCACTCAAGGATTTATTTAGGACTATCAGACTACAGGCTGAATACAATTGGACATCACAATTTTTAGATTTATATCTTTAAAATAGTTGAAAAAAAAATGTATAATTTCCTTTACACTTCACAAATACACAATTACTTTCTATTTTGTGTTGGTATATCACATAAAATCCCAAGAAAATACTTTTACATTTGTGGATGTAATGTGAAAAAATGTGGAGAAGTTTACAGGATATGAATACTTTTTCAAGGCACTGTAGATTTATTTGGGACTCCCAATCATCTTGTCAGTTTATGACGATACTGTGTGGCCCTGTTGACCCAATAAGAACTTTCATTGTTTAAGTTCACTAGATAAAAATGTTGGTCTTGGTCATATGAATCAAATACAGGTACAGGATAGATTACAGGTAGATTATATGTATTATAGCTGTAACAAGCCACTTTGTTTTACTTCCATCCCATGACCAAGACTGATCTTTATTCCTTGAGCGTAAATGAAGAACGTAATAGCAACTGTATTTCCAGTAGATAAATAATCAAGGTTCTATATAAAATCAGACATAGTATAAATCGTAGTATACCGAAATCCTGTTGCTAAAAGAAAGAAAAGTGGCAGACCACTTGGAACTTTGTATAATAACCAAAAAGCCGTCACCTGGACACTCAAGGTTTAGCAAATATATAAGAAGCCACAATAGCCAAGATTTAGGTATGATAAAAAATCAGCCTTTATTGTATTTATATGGCAATAACGGCACAACAGTGCACGTACTTGGGAATTTATAAATTAAAATGCATGAGGAATAGACAGGATAAAATACAATATACCGTATTTTTCGCTTTGTAAGACGCTCCGGATTATAAGACGCACCCCAAATTTTGAGGAGAAAAATAGGAAAAAACTTTTTTTAATAAATTGGGGGGGCTTCTTATAATCCATGCGTCTTATTGCTTACCAGGGGTTGTGGCTGCAGTGGATCAGGGTCCCAGGGTCGTTGCTGGAGGCAGGAGTGGAGCATTGCTGCAGGCTGGGATGAGGGGGTCTGCAGGGGGGCTCCTGTGCTGCAGGGGGCTCCTGTGCTGCAGGGGGGCTCCTGTGCTGCAGACTGGGATGAGGGGTGCTGAAGGGGGGCTCCAGTGCTGCAGGGGGGCTCCGGTGCTGCAGGGGGGCTCCCGTGCTGCAGGGCTGTCTTTGGTGCTGCAGGGGGCTCTGGTGCTGCAGGGCTGTCTCCAGTGCTGCAGGGCTGTCTCTGGTGCTGCAAGGCTGTCTCCGGTGCTGCAGGGGGCTCTGGCAACATTTTTTGAAAGGCCAGAGCCCCCGACAGTTCGTCCATGCTTTCCTGAGCGGTGGACTTTGGGAAAATGGCCACCGGGATCTCGAGAGATGAGATCTCAGCCCTGAAATGTCATCTCCTGAGAATCCGGTGGCCATTTTCCGAGAGTCAGTCATACAGGAAAGCATGGACGAACTGCCAGGGGGCTCTGGTCTTTCACAAAATGTCGCCAGAGCCGCCCGCAGCATCGGAGCCTCCAGCATCACCCGGGGCAGCAGCGGACAACCACGGCAGTGGTGGCGGGCAGGAGCGGTGGCGGACACCCCCTCATCCCAGCCTGTAACAGTAAGCGGTATATCCGCTTTGTAAGACGCACCCCCATTTCCCCCCCAAATTTTGGGGAAATAAAGTGCGTCTTACAAAGCAGAAAATACGGTAATAAAAATACAATAAACAATCCCATGATCCTATAAAAAACTCAGTGGTGTGCATTTCATGAAAATTCATATATGTGTAAATGAGATAAATAGTGAGGTAAGGGTAGGTATAAGAGGTGCAAAAATCAAATCCAAAATATAAACTTAAAGTGCCTGTGCTATAAATATGAATTGCTCAAAGTAATGCCAAGAAATATGCCAAAATATATGAACAAAGAAGAATCACCCAATATATAGACGTGTCCTCATGTGTAACTCAAAATTGCATATGCACACCAATGTTAGAGAGGGATTCAGGGATAGATAATATATATACCTGTCAGTCCTGCGTACCCAAGTATGTTTAATGGAATAGTAGAAATGTCCAAGAAGCCACACAAACAGATTAAAACATATCACAAAGCTTTGTTCTTTGTAGTCTTACCACTAGTTACATCACTAAAAAACAGTTACTCTGGTGTCCCCCCTCACAACCGTAATGATTGCCCCATAAGTGATGATCACAGCTATATAATAACCATGTTATTTAAACCGCATGATGATCACCACAAAAAAATGAATAAAAAGCAATGGTTTTATTGTGATTGTGAGCCATTCATCCCACGAAAAACCTTTTTTCATACAATGCCTTGAATGGAAAAATACAAACGTTATGGCTAATGTAGCTAAACATAAAAACACAAAATTTTTTAGAACTTTTCAGTTTTGCCACAACAACATTGATGAACAGAATGAAGGTAGAATGTCATTTAGACCTCATACAGACATTAGTGATTTTTCACGTATGCAAAAAGTAGTATGCGTGTCATCAATGTTTTGCATCCATGTTTCATCAGTGTCTGGTCAGTGTGTTTTTACCATTAGTGTGTTATCAGTGATTTTCATGTGTGGAATAATAATTAAATTACAAAACTGGCACATTATTTATTCTGTTTGTCGAACGCAATAAAATTAAAAAAAAACACATGCCAAAAGTGTCACTTTTTCATCATACTGACTCACAAAAAAGTGAATAAATAGTGATAAAAATTAAATGTAAAAAGAATTGGTTCAACAGGAAACGCCAAACCGTCCCACAAACAAGAAGCTCTAATATGGCTCATTCTACAAAAATATAAAAGTAACAGCTCTCAGAATATGATGCAAATACAAATTAATTTTTGTAAAATATTGTTTTTAGTCTGTAAAAAAATATATAAATCTGGTATCGCTGTAATCATTCTGACCCGACCAGCAAATCGGTCTGAACACTTTTACCGCACGGTGAATGGCACAAAAAAAAAGTAATAACAATAGCTGAATTGCTGGTCTTGTTCATTCTGTGTCTAAAAAGTCAGATAAAAAGCAATCAAAAAATATTATGTTCCCCAAGTGGTATAAAAAAAATCTGCAACTAGTCCTGCCAAAAATAAGCCCTCATACAGCTCTGTTAGCCAAAAAATAAAAAAGTTACAGCTCTCAGAATATGATGACTATGAATATGATTACTGTGTACCTAACTAATGTACAACAAATGCAAAAATAACATTTTTACCACTAAAATGTCATATTTCCATTTCTCAATGTTATCAAATTCTGTGAGGCACCTATGGGTTCAAAATGCTCACTACACCCCTAGATGAATTCCTTGAGGGGTCTAGTTTCCAAAATAGGGTCACTTGTGGGGATATTTGCTGATTTCACATGTCAGAGGCTCTTCAAATGCAACATGGCATTCACAATCCATCCTAGCCAAATAGCACTCTATCCTTTCCTACCCTGCCATGTGCCCAAGTGGAAGTTTTTGACCACATATGGGGACATCGGGACAAATAGCAAAACAAATTATGGGGTCCGTTTTCTCCTATTATCCATTGTAAAAATTGCAAATTTGGGGCTAAAACAACATTTTTGTGAAAAAAGTGAACTTTTTCAATATGACAACCTAATGTTATCAAATTCTGTGTAGTATCTGTGGGTTCAAAATGCTCACTATACCCCTGGATAAAATCCTTGAGGGGTGTAGTTTCCAAAATAGGGTAACTTGTGTTTTTTAAATCTGTTTAGGCACATCAGGGGCTCTTCAAATGCGACATGACGACCACAGACCATTCCATCAAAGTCTGCGTTCCAAAACGTCACTCCTTCCTTTCTAAGCCCTACTGTGTGACAAATTAGTAGTTTTCCTCCATAAATGGGGCATCGGTGTACTCAGGAGATATTGCAAAACAAATTGTGAGGAGTATTTTTTCCAGATATCCTTGTGAAAATAAAAATATTGGGGCCAAAAGTGCATACAGTATTTGAGGGTAAATTGTGATTTTTTTATTTTCACAGCTCTATGTTCTAAACTTTAGTAAAGCATCTGGGGTTCAAGGTGCTCACCACACATCTAGAATTAGATACATTCCTGGTCACTTGTGGGGGGTTTCTGCTGTTTAGGCACATCGGAGACTCACCAATCACAACATGGTGTCTGCTTTCGATTCCAGTCATTATTGCGTTCAAATGTCAAACTGCTCCTTCCCTTCCGCAGCTGCCATTTAAGGCTTGTGTGATCTGTAACCAAGTAAAGCAAATGCACTTGCATTGAATTTAGTGTGGTTTCAACCCATAGTATGTTATTGCTCATGGCACTTTTGGTTTGTGGAGTCTGTCATAATCATTCATGTAATTATTTTATTGTTTAAATCTGTAGCAATACCTTAAATTATATGCACTGAGGCACTTTACTGCACTTTGATTTTGACTTACACATAGATCCACATGTACATAGATATAACTCTACTTGCACTGAATCTTGACCCTTTAGTCTTTCTCAACTGCCTATGATCCTGTGGTCCCTTATACCTCTATCTCCATACAGCGAAGGGCACTTTGTCCAGTGGTTTTACTATTGCCCTTGATATAAAGTTTTGTAATTTAAAAAGATATTCTCCACAAGATCATATAGTTGTTATACATACAGGGTGGGCCATTTATATGGATACACCTAAATAAAATGGGAATAGTTGGTGACATCTACTTCCTGTTTGTGGCACATTAGTATATGGGAGGGGGACAACTTTTCAAGATGGGTGATGACCATGGTGGCCATTTTAAAGTTGGCCATTTTGGATCCAACTTTATTTTTTCCAGTGGGAAGAGGGTCATGTGACACATCAACCTTATTGAAAATATCACCAGAAAAACAATAGTGTACTTGGTTTTAACATAACTTTATTCTTTCATGAGTTATTTACAAGATTATGACCACTTATGAAATGTGTTCAAAGTGCTGCCCATTGTGTTGGATTGTCAATGCAAGTGAGGCTGTGTTCCCTGCAGGGCTGAACTGTGGTGACCTCAGCACCGTGGAAAAAAGTCAGTGATGAGGTCACCGGAGTTCAGCTTAGTGAGTTCACAGCAGATCACAGTGAGAAATTCTCACGGTAATCTGCTGTGAACTCACTGAGCTGAACAGCGATGACCTCATCACTGACTTTTTCCCACAGTGCAGAGGTCACCGCAGTTCAGCCCTGCTGGGAACACAGCCTCACTGATTGGCGGTAACCACGATGATGTCATTGCTGTTCAGTTATGTTGTGCTCGTAGCAGCTCATTCACCAGTGGTTATCAGCCAGGAAGGTCTCAACTTGGCACCTTCCAGGTTGAAAACTATTCAAAAAATGAAAAGTGAGCTTTGTTTTATTTCTAATGAAATACTTTATTCTGGCTAGGTCTTTATTTACCATATAACTATAGGATTAGTAAGGATAGGTGTCTTATAGATGCCTCTCCATTACTAAGCTGTGGGCTTGATGTCACCTGACAAAACAAAGATGAGATCAACCCCACAAAAATGAACCCCACTTGCCACCACTACAGAGCAAGTTGGAAGAGCCAGGCAAAGTGCCAGAATTGGCACATATAATACATGTGCCTTTTCTGCGCAGCTGCGGGCTGCAATTTTTAGGCTGGGGGTCAATATCATTGGACCCTTACCAGCCTGAAAATACCAACCCCCAGCTGTCAGATTTAGCAAGCTGGTTGTAAAAAATGAGGGGACCTGACATAGTTTTTAAAATTATTTATTTAAATAATTTAAAAAAACAGTGTGGGGACCCCTCTATTCTTGATATCCAGAATAATAGTCCCATCAGCCGCCGTTTGCTGTAATTGTTCCCACTTGAATACAACTCTCATCATTCTCCCCTGCTCCCTCTGATCACCGGCAGAGCAGGGGAGAATGATGAGAGCCATCTTCAGCACTCAGCGCTGGGGAACAGAGCTTACTGCACCACTTCTTCCCAGATGTCTGTCCATGTGGTACTGATGCGGCACACATGTGCCGCAGGTATTACACACACGGACATAAGGACACTGACATCTACGATACCAGTTTTTCCGGTACCGGAAATATCTGGATGTGTGAAACCGGTCAAAAGATGAGAAAGTTCTGGCAGCTAAAATAAATACAAAAGTCCCAACTTGAGATGAGCAAGACTCACAGAGGATGTCGCGCCAGTCCTGGGATATCAAAAGCTGTGTCAGATATGCCAGGAGGTGAGAGATTTGGGGACCTTCAGTCCAGCCGCCTGGAACCACTGACCTGGACGATGCATCGGAGTCCCGTGAATCTGTTCACCTCTAGTCCCAACTATCCCATAAAGTTCCGTACTTAAGTCTAAGCCCTTCAATCTCAGGCATCTGAATGTCCTTCACTACCACCGCCCGTCTGACATATCCTCCTGCGATGTTAGAAAGAAATGGTAAATTGGCATGGATTGGGCTGTGCCCAGGGGCATAGCCAATATTTGCACATGCTGCATTATTTGTCTGTCTTTCTGTTCTTCAAAAGTTGAAAGGTATGATGTTTGTGCCAAAAGCAACTTTCATCTGGGCACTAAACAGGGTTGTCAGCTTTATTTTTTTTTCCTGGACAGCATCTCAAAAAAATAATTAACAGACAACTTTTTTTATGAACACGTTAGAAAACCATATTAAAGTTAATATTAAACTTTGAACATTACGTTACATGTCTACAGCTCATTATTTTAATATGAAGACATGAACTGTAAATGGAGGATAATTACAGTCTAAATTATTTGTGCAAACTTCTAAAAATCATGGAAGCATCACATATTTTTTTAAGGGGAAGGGATAAAAGTGCCCTATGTTTAAGAACTGTCCAGGAATTTCAGCATATTTGGCAATACTGACACCAGACACAGTATAAGGTCTGACTCTGATTTTGAATAGAACTATAACCAGCTTACTCCTTAATGAGGATGCTATCTATAAATGACTGTATTTAAAGATGCAATAGCTGTTAAAACATAAAGATTTCAACTAGCAATATTAGCAAACATAGGCTGTGATTCTACAACTACATACAAATTGAGAAGTACAACATTGATTATAAAACAGGATGCTACACACAACCAGGAGTGGACATACCAGTCGCGCAACCTGTGTAGTTGATTAGGTGCCTAAGAGGTAAGTGGGTCTAGTTCTAACTCCAAAGCAGATTAATTTGTACATTATGATGAGCTATTGGACAGCAAAAGTTCATACACTGCCTTGAAAATACCCCATACCCCGTAAACGTTTTCACATTACACCCACAAACTTAAATGCGTTTTATTGGGATTTTATGTGATATACCAGCATAAAGTAGCAAGTATAAGGAAGTGATATATGGGTTTCTAATTATTTTAAGAAATATAAATCTGAAAATTGTGACATGCATTTGTATTCAGCCCCCCTGAGGCAACAATTTGTTGCACCATCTTTCGCTTGCATCACTGCTGCAATTCTTTTGTGTATGTCTCTGCCCGCCTTGCACATTTAAGGGGGTGAATTTTTGGCCAATTCTTCTCTGCACACAAGCTCTAGCTCAGTAAAATTGGATGGAGAGCGCCTGTGAACAGCAATTTTCAAGTCTTGTCACAGATTCTCAATGTGATTTACAGGTGCTTCTCACAGATTTAGAATGTCATCAAAAAGTTAATTTATTTCAGTTCTTCAAAACAGAAAGTGAAATTCATATTATATGGAGTCATTACAGAGTGATTTATTTCAATATTGATGATCATGCCTTACAGCCAATGGAAACCCCAAAGTCATTATCTCAGTAAATTAGAATACTTTATAACACCAGCTTGAAAAAATTATTTTAAAATCCGAAATGTTGGCCTACTGAAAGGTATGTTCAGTAAATAATAATAATAATCTTTATTTTTATATAGTGCTAACATATTACGCAGCGCTTTTCAGTTTTGCACACATTATCATCACTGTCCCCGATGGGGCTGACAATCTAAATTCCCTATCAGTATGTCTTTGGAATGTGGGAGGAAACCGGAGTGCCCGGAGGAAACTCACGCAAACATGGGGAGAACTGTTATGGTTCTCAATGGCAAGAGAACATAGCCCAGCAAACATAAGAACTAGCTCTTGGAAGGATGGAAACTAAACTGACCATGAACTAAACCTGCCGCACAACTAACAGTAGCCGGGTAGCGTTGCCTACGTTTTTTATCCCTAGACGCCCAGCGCCGGCCGGAGGACTAACTAATCCTGGCAGAGGAAAATATAGTCCTGGCTCACCTCTAGAGAAATTTCCCCGATAGGCAGACAGAGGCCCCCACATATATTGGCGGTGATTTTAGATGAAATGACAAACGTAGTATGAAAATAGGTTTAGCAAAATTGAGGTCCGCTTACTAGATAGCAGGAAGACAGAAAGGGCACTTTCATGGTCAGCTGAAAACCCTATCAAAATACCATCCTGAAATTACTTTAAGACTCTAGTATTAACTCATAACATCAGAGTGGCAATTTCAGATCACAAGAGCTTTCCAGACACAGAAACGAAACTACAGCTGTGAACTGGAACAAAATGCAAAAACAAACGAGGACTAAAGTCCAACTTAGCTGGGAGTTGTCCAGCAGCAGGAACATGCACAGAAAGGCTTCTGATTACAATGTTGACCGGCATGGAAGTGACAGAGGAGCAAGGTTAAATAGCGACTCCCACATCCTGATGGAAACAGGTGAACAGAGGGGATGATGCACACCAGTTCAATTCCACCAGTGGCCACCGGGGGAGCCCAAAATCCAATTTCACAACAGTACCCCCCCCTCAAGGAGGGGGCACCGAACCCTCACCAGAACCACCAGGGCGATCAGGATGAGCCCTATGAAAGGCACGGACCAGATCGGAGGCATGAACATCAGAGGCAGTCACCCAAGAATTATCCTCCTGACCGTATCCCTTCCATTTGACCAGATACTGGAGTTTCCGTCTGGAAACACGGGAGTCCAAGATTTTTTCCACAACGTACTCCAACTCGCCCTCAACCAACACCGGAGCAGGAGGCTCAACGGAAGGCACAACCGGTACCTCATACCTGCGCAACAATGACCGATGAAAAACATTATGAATAGAAAAAGATGCAGGGAGGTCCAAACGGAAGGACACAGGGTTAAGAATCTCCAATATCTTGTACGGGCCGATGAACCGAGGCTTAAACTTAGGAGAAGAAACCCTCATAGGGACAAAACGAGAAGAAAACCACACCAAGTCCCCAACACAAAGCCGAGGACCAACCCGACGCCGGCGGTTGGCAAAAAGCTGAGTCTTCTCCTGGGACAACTTCAAATTGTCCACTACCTGCCCCCAAATCTGATGCAACCTCTCCACCACAGCATCCACTCCAGGACAATCCGAAGATTCCACCTGACCAGAAGAAAATCGAGGATGAAACCCCGAATTACAGAAAAAAGGAGACACCAAGGTGGCAGAGCTGGCCCGATTATTGAGGGCAAACTCCGCTAAAGGCAAAAAAGCAACCCAATCATCCTGATCTGCAGACACAAAACACCTCAAATATGTCTCCAAGGTCTGATTCGTCCGCTCGGTCTGGCCATTAGTCTGAGGATGGAAAGCAGACGAGAAAGACAAATCTATGCCCATCCTAGCACAGAATGCTCGCCAAAATCTAGACACGAATTGGGTTCCTCTGTCAGAAACGATATTCTCCGGAATACCATGCAAACGGACCACATTTTGAAAAAACAGAGGAACCAACTCGGAAGAAGAAGGCAACTTAGGCAGGGGAACCAAATGGACCATCTTAGAGAAACGGTCACACACCACCCAGATGACAGACATCTTCTGAGAAACAGGAAGATCCGAAATAAAATCCATAGAGATGTGCGTCCAGGGCCTCTTCGGGATAGGCAAGGGCAACAACAATCCACTAGCCTGAGAACAACAAGGCTTGGCCCGAGCACAAACGTCACAAGACTGCACAAAGCCTCGCACATCTCGAGACAGGGAAGGCCACCAGAAGGACCTTGCCACCAAATCCCTGGTACCAAAGATTCCAGGATGACCTGTCAACGCAGAAGAATGAACCTCAGAAATGACTTTACTGGTCCAATCATCAGGAACAAACAGTCTACCAGGTGGGCAACGATCAGGTCCATCCGCCTGAAACTCCTGCAAGGCCCGCCGCAGGTCTGGAGAAACGGCAGACAATATCACTCCATCCTTAAGGATACCTGTAGGTTCAGAGTTACCAGGGGAGTCAGGCTCAAAACTCCTAGAAAGGGCATCCGCCTTAACATTCTTAGAACCCGGCAGGTAGGACACCACAAAATTAAACCGAGAGAAAAACAACGACCACCGCGCCTGTCTAGGATTCAGGCGTCTGGCGGACTCAAGATAAATTAGATTTTTGTGGTCAGTCAATACCACCACCTGATGTCTAGCCCCCTCAAGCCAATGACGCCACTCCTCAAAAGCCCACTTCATGGCCAAAAGCTCCCGATTCCCAACATCATAATTCCGCTCGGCGGGCGAAAATTTACGCGAGAAAAAGGCACAAGGTCTCATCACGGAACAATCGGAACTTCTCTGCGACAAAACTGCCCCAGCTCCGATTTCAGAAGCGTCGACCTCAACCTGAAAAGGAAGAGCAACATCAGGCTGACGCAACACAGGGGCGGAAGAAAAGCGGCGCTTAAGCTCCCGAAAGGCCTCCACAGCAGCAGGGGACCAATCAGCAACATCAGCACCCTTCTTAGTCAAATCAGTCAATGGTTTAACAACATCAGAAAAACCAGCAATAAATCGACGATAAAAGTTAGCAAAGCCCAAAAATTTCTGAAGACTCTTAAGAGAAGAGGGTTGCGTCCAATCACAAATAGCCTGAACCTTGACAGGATCCATCTCGATGGAAGAGGGGGAAAAAATATATCCCAAAAAGGAAATCTTTTGTACCCCAAAAACGCACTTAGAACCCTTCACACACAAGGAATTAGACCGCAAAACCTGAAAAACCCTCCTGACCTGCTGGACATGAGAGTCCCAGTCATCCGAAAAAATCAAAATATCATCCAGATACACAATCATAAATTTATCCAAATAATCACGGAAAATGTCATGCATAAAGGACTGAAAGACTGAAGGGGCATTTGAAAGACCAAAAGGCATCACCAAATACTCAAAGTGGCCCTCGGGCGTATTAAATGCGGTCTTCCACTCATCCCCCTGCTTAATTCGCACCAAATTATACGCCCCACGGAGATCTATCTTAGAGAACCACTTGGCCCCCTTTATGCGAGCAAACAAATCAGTCAGCAGTGGCAACGGATATTGATATTTATCCGTGATTTTATTCAAAAGCCGATAATCAATACACGGTCTTAAAGAGCCATCTTTCTTAGCCACAAAGAAAAAACCGGCTCCTAAGGGAGATGACGAAGGACGAATATGTCCCTTTTCCAAGGACTCCTTTATATATTCTCGCATAGCAGCATGTTCAGGCACAGACAGATTAAATAAACGACCCTTAGGGTATTTACTACCCGGAATCAAATCTATGGCACAATCGCACTCCCGGTGCGGAGGTAATGAACCAAGCTTAGGTTCTTCAAAAACGTCACGATATTCAGTCAAGAATTCAGGAATCTCAGAGGGAATAGATGATGAAATGGAAACCACAGGTACGTCCCCATGCGTCCCCTTACATCCCCAGCTTAACACAGACATAGCTTTCCAGTCAAGGACTGGGTTATGAGATTGCAGCCATGGCAATCCAAGCACCAACACATCATGTAGGTTATACAGCACAAGAAAGCGAATAATCTCCTGATGATCCGGATTAATCCGCATAGTTACTTGTGTCCAGTATTGTGGTTTATTACTAGCCAATGGGGTGGAGTCAATCCCCTTCAGGGGTATAGGAGTTTCAAGAGGCTCCAAATCATACCCACAGCGTTTGGCAAAGGACCAATCCATAAGACTCAAAGCGGCGCCAGAGTCGACATAGGCATCCGCGGTAATAGATGATAAAGAACAAATCAGGGTCACAGATAGAATAAACTTAGACTGTAAAGTGCCAATTGAAACAGACTTATCAAGCTTCTTAGTACGCTTAGAGCATGCTGATATAACATGAGTTGAATCACCGCAATAGAAGCACAACCCATTTTTTCGTCTTAAATTCTGCCGTTCACTTCTGGACAGAATTCTATCACATTGCATATTCTCTGGCGTCTTCTCAGTAGACACCGCCAAATGGTGCACAGGTTTGCGCTCCCGCAGACGCCTATCGATCTGGATAGCCATTGTCATGGACTCATTCAGACCCGCAGGCACAGGGAACCCCACCATAACATCCTTAATGGCATCAGAGAGACCCTCTCTGAAATTCGCCGCCAGGGCGCACTCATTCCACTGAGTAAGCACAGCCCATTTACGGAATTTCTGGCAGTATATTTCAGCTTCGTCTTGCCCCTGAGATAGGGACATCAAGGCCTTTTCCGCCTGAAGCTCTAACTGAGGTTCCTCATAAAGCAACCCCAAGGCCAGAAAAAACGCATCCACATTGAGCAACGCAGGATCCCCTGGAGCCAATGCAAAAGCCCAATCCTGAGGGTCGCCCCGGAGCAAGGAAATCACAATCCTGACCTGCTGAGCAGGATCTCCAGCAGAGCGAGATTTCAGGGACAAAAACAACTTGCAATTATTTTTGAAATTTTGAAAGCAAGATCTATTCCCCGAGAAAAATTCAGGCAAAGGAATTCTAGGTTCAGATATAGGAACATGAACAACAAAATCTTGTAAATTTTGAACTTTCGTGGTGAGATTATTCAAACCTGCAGCTAAACTCTGAATATCCATTTTAAACAGGTGAACACAGAGCCATTCCAGGATTAGAAGGAGAGAGAGAGAGAGAAAGGCTGCAATATAGGCAGACTTGCAAGAGATTCAATTACAAGCACACTCAGAACTGAAGGGAAGGGAAAAAAAAAAAATCTTCAGCAGACTTCTCTTTTCTCTCCTTTCTCTGTCAATTAATTTAACCCCTTTTGGGCCGGTCAAACTGTTATGGTTCTCAATGGCAAGAGAACATAGCCCAGCAAACATAAGTACTAGCTCTTGGAAGGATGGAAACTAAACTGACCATGAACTAAACCTGCCGCACAACTAACAGTAGCCGGGTAGCGTTGCCTACGTTTTTTATCCCTAGACGCCCAGCGCCGGCCGGAGGACTAACTAATCCTGGCAGAGGAAAATATAGTCCTGGCTCACCTCTAGAGAAATTTCCCCGATAGGCAGACAGAGGCCCCCACATATATTGGCGGTGATTTTAGATGAAATGACAAACGTAGTATGAAAATAGGTTTAGCAAAATTGAGGTCCTCTTACTAGATAGCAGGAAGACAGAAAGGGCACTTTCATGGTCAGCTGAAAACCCTATCAAAATACCATCCTGAAATTACTTTAAGACTCTAGTATTAACTCATAACATCAGAGTGGCAATTTCAGATCACAAGAGCTTTCCAGACACAGAAACGAAACTACAGCTGTGAACTGGAACAAAATGCAAAAACAAACGAGGACTAAAGTCCAACTTAGCTGGGAGTTGTCCAGCAGCAGGAACATGCACAGAAAGGCTTCTGATTACAATGTTGACCGGCATGGAAGTGACAGAGGAGCAAGGTTAAATAGCGACTCCCACATCCTGATGGAAACAGGTGAACAGAGGGGATGATGCACACCAGTTCAATTCCACCAGTGGCCACCGGGGGAGCCCAAAATCCAATTTCACAACAGAGAACATACAAACTCCTGACAGATGCACTCAATACTTGGGCTAGGATCCTTTTGCATCAATTACTGCATCAATGCGGCATGGCATGGAGGCAATCAGCCTGTGGCATTGCTGAGCTGTTACAGAAGCCCAGGTTGCTTTGATAGCATCCTTCAGCTCATCAGCATTGTTGGGTCTGGCGTCTCTCATCTTCCTCTTGACAATACCCCATAGATTCTCTATGAGGTTAAGGTCAGACGAGTTTGCTGGCCAATCAAGCACAGTGATACTGTTGTTTTTAAACCAGGTATTGGTACTTTTGGCAGTGTGGACAGGTGCCAAGTCCTGCTGCTCATGCTGTCACTGTTATTAGCGGCAGCAGGTATAGGCTGATGGAAGTAATAGTCCCATCAGTCGCCGCCTGCTGACTTGGCAGATGTCCAGAAGGCAGTCATTGACACACTCCACAGGGAGGGTAAGCCACAAAAGGTCATTGCTAAAGAAGCTGGTTGTTTACAGAGTGCTGTATTCAAGCATATTAATGGAAAGTTGAGTGGAAGGAAAAAATGTGGTAGAAAAAAAACACTTAGAATAAATTACACACAGGTGGACTCAATTTTCTAACTATGTGGCTTCTATAGGCAATTGATCACTCAGGATTTTATTTAGGCATGTCAGATTACAGGGGGCTGAATACAAAAGCACATCACAAGTTTAGATTTAAATTTAAAAAAAAATTAGAAAACCATTAATAATTTCTTTTACATCTCAGAAAAGAGGGCTTTGTGCTGGTATAATGTGAAAAAATGTGTAAAAATTCACGGGGTATGAAAACTTTTTCAAAACACAGTATTTTGTTTTTACACAGGAGCTCTCTTTTGTCTATACCCGCTTCGGCAGACAACATACTGTAGTACACATTCAACAATTTCACATAAGTAAGGGAAATATTGAAGATTGGTATTCTCATTGATTAATGGTTATATTTGCTGTCATGTACTTATTTTTGTGTTCAGATTAAAATACTGAATTAAGGATATAGTTTTACATCCTGGCTCCATCATCTATCACAGTACATGCTATTACCAACTGCTACTACTTGGTTGAGTTCCTGCAACTTGATAATGAGATGTGAATTTACCAGGATTAACCTCCTTAGAGAATGACATGTGCAAACAGCTATTTGTGAAATATCAAGCCTGAGTTTCTCTTCCCCTGGAGGCTGCAAGTAAAACCTAATTACCAAGGAAATAAAACAAACTCAACAAGAACAGCCCATAGCTGTTCAATGTATTTCACAGAATTACTTAATCATAATATTGTGTATTAAAGGTCATCATTTTAAAATGTAATATCACAATAAAATATTAACTGTGATATGTAAACATTACATAATGCATAAATGTAATAATACCAGTGACAAATCTATTGTCGAAAAAATACTATTTATGGGCCATGAATATGCTTACTTCTTGGGGGGAATTTTCAGCATTGATTGTCTGAAGAGAATTATTTTGTTAATTTTTTTAATGTATTGTGTAAATGAAATGTTCCAGAAATTCGGTAGGTATAGTATATCGTGACTTCAGCAAATCATTTTGTAAAGTATCACATACTATCCTTACTGAAACAATGACCAAGTATGGGATTGACAAGGCTGCGGTTAAGTGGATTCATAACTGGCTCATTGATAATACTCAAAGAGTGGTAATAAAGGGTTGCAGATCCAATTGGAAGAATGTTTCAAGTGGGGTAGCTCTGGGCTTTTTCCAGGCCCCAGTGTTCAAAATTTTTATAAATTATCTAGGTAAGGTGATGCTAAGCTAGGAGGGATATTTAACATTACATAATACAGAGATTCAGAAGGATCTAAATAAGCTTAAAAAATGGGCAACGACTAAGAGAATGATATTTACCAGGGAGAAATGCAAGATTCTATATCTGGGCAATAAAAATGAAAATTACATCTAAAGAATGGGAGGAGTAGAACTAAGGAACAGCACAAGTGAAAAAATACCTGGGTATACTAATAGATCACAGACTGAACATGAGTCAACAGTGTGATGCAGCAGCAAAAAAGGTAAACACAGTTCTAGGATGTATTAAGAGAATCATAGAGTCTAGATCACATGAAGTGATAATCTCTACTTCTCCTTGGTCAGACCTCATGTGGAATACTATGTCCAGTTCTAGGCACCACATTTTAAGAAAGACATGGAAAAACAGGAGCAAGCTCAGAAAAGAGCTACCAGTATGGTGAACGGACTGCAAAGTATGTCCTACCAAGAATGGTTAAAGAATCTGAAAATGTTTAGCTTGCAATAAAGAAGGCTAAGAGGAGACTTAATAGCTGTCTACAAATATCTGAATGGATGTCACAGTATAGAGGGATCATCTTTATTTTCATTTGCACATGGAAGCACATGAAACAATGTAATGCAACTGAAAGGGAGAAGATACAGATTAGATATTAGAAAAAAAATTGATATTGAGGGTGATCAATGAGTGAAATAGGTTTCCACGAGTGCTGGTGAGTTTCATTTCAATGGAGGTCTTGAAACAGAGGTTGGACAGACATCTGTCTGAGATTGGCAGGGGTTTGGACACGGTGACCATTGAGTTCCCATCCAACTCTATCATTCTATGATTCTATGATTCTATGTAGTGTTTTGGTCACATTTGGCAGTGCTCAATAAACAGTTACAGTATCTGTTCAAAATTTCATGTAGAGTTTTGTCTGTTGGTGAAAAATAAGAGCAATAGCACCTTTTTACTAAGACCGTTGAGTCTGTCATATATGTTATGGGAACTGTTTGTGGAGATTTGGTATCTCTTAAAAGGGCTCCCACAAATATGGTCTTCACACGAGCCACTGTGCTTAACCAGTTTGAAGGAATGCTGACATTCACTACAAAGGCCCACAGAGCAGCTGTTGGCTGCTGGAGCAATTGGCAATAGTAAAGTTGTGACGCTGGGTCATAATCACCATGGAATAGAGGGGTTAACAACATAGCCAGGGTCAAAACCTGGAGAACTGAACCAGAGTCAAAATCAGCAGGCAGTAGAAGGTGTAATTATGTCCAGGATCAAGTACAGGATAAAAAAAGAATAGTAATATTCAAGCAGACTCGGATGAAGATTATTGTACAGAAGTCAATAAGACCACCTATAACTGCCAGGAACAAAAGAAGTTTAAATAAGACATTTTGTATCTTATAATTGGTTTGCTGACTGGCCTCTATCATTAGCAAGACCTCCTCAGCAGGAGGGAACTTTGGAGACTTGGGTGAGCAGCATGTGCACCACCCAGCAGAAGAAGATTGCACAGGGAAAGCTGAGGGATAAGCCAGGAAGAAATCCACTGACATCATGACCCCCCACTCACTGAGTCAAATTGGCAGCACCTGATAGTGAAGACAGATGGTGCAGGAACGAGGTTAAGTTGGTATATGACAATATTCTAATCTTTTTCCTTAACTGGAAGAAAATACTGTAGGACAAATTTGTAAAGAGGTGCACACAAACCTTAAATAGTTTATAAACAAAATGTCTTACAATGTTAATGTAGTTGTCTTCCTGTCTGTGCCATCAACTGCAAAAAATAGAAAACCTAGCAGTATGAGATTGCATTTCTACAAGACTGCCTATGAGATATTTTGAGGGCTTACAGGTTACACAGAACTGTTGGCATAATGAGACAGCTAATTTAACCAGTTTTTATCCAGGGGTATAGTGAGCATTTTGAACTTACAGGTACGACACAGAATTTGATAACAGTAGGTCATCATGTTGAAAATGATAATTTTTTTCATAAAAATCTTTTTTTAACCCTAAATTTCTCACTTTTGCAAGAGGTAACACCAAAATTGAACCCCATAGTTTGTTACCCACTTTCTTACGAGTGTAGTAATACCCCACATGTAGTGAAAAAGTTGTCTTTAGACAAACGACAGGGCTTGGAGTGGAGGAAGCAATGTTTGAATTTTGGAACACAAATTTGGCTGAAAGAGATGGCGGACACCATGTCACATTTGCAGGGCCCCTAAGGAGCCTAAATAGGAGAAAGCACGCACAACTGACCCCATTTTGGAAACTACACCCCACAAGGATTTTATCAAGGGGCAAAGTGAGCATTTTGAACCCACAGGTACAACACATAATTTGATAACATTAGGATGTCATATTGAAAAAGTATTTTTTTTCACAAAAATCCTGCTTTAGCCCCAAATTTTTCACTTTTGCAAGATGTAACACCAAAAAGTGGACCCCCACAGTTTGTTACCCACTTTCTTATGAGTGTAGCGATACCCCACATGTACTCAAAAAGTTCTGTTTGGATCAAATATCTTGGCTCAGAGCAGAAGGAGCAATATTTGGCTGAAAGAGATGGGGTGCACCATGTCGCATCTGCAGTCCTCCTAAGGTGCTGTAATGCAGTGCTGTTCACACAGTGCAGTAAAGAGGCAGTGACCCAGATTAGTCCAACTTAACCTTTATTTTCAAAACTCACAACGTAAAGGCAAATGTTATCCTCCAGATCACAGCCAGGCCATCCAAATACAGTCCGTACCAAACTTGTTGCCATGTGCGACTGCGTCAATGTATCACTAATCAGTGCGTCAATTCTGTTGCCTCCTCTGACCTGTGTTCAATCTTCACACAGACCTGCCCTGAACAGAGCTCCCTGCACAGATACTTGCAGACAACACACTGACACACCCAAAGCTAAACTGAAAGTTTAAATGGGAATCGTGGATGTGAGCCACTCCCAAAACCCAGAATGGGGGGATATACCCATCCCACTATCAATCCTATAGGTCTCTCCAAAAATAAAAGCCCATGTCAAGTTTTCCTAACTCCGACCTGGTCAAATAGTTTGACCAAATCCACACTTTTATTTTGTTTTGCCACCACAGCTTTAGCTGAGATTACAATGCACTGCAACGGGTTCAGTAAGCGACTAAGCACATTCTAGGGTATACAAGACAGCCCTCGCATATAATTCCCCTTACTGTCTCACATATTCTCCCCCTCTGTTCAAACTTGTGGGGTTAAACTCTTGTCACCAAACAGGGTGCCCACGAAAGGGCATCCGCAATCCCTTGCGATTTCCCAACTCAGTGTTTCAAGAAAAACTGAAATGTTGTAAGGACAGAAACCATCAAACCATCTGGTAACCCGAGCATTCCTCTCCTTAGCATTCTGCATCCAGACCAAGGGTGAATGGTTCGTTACCAAACTAAACTGTCGCCCAAACAAATAATAACTTAGAGACTCCAAGGCCCTCTTAATGGCCAAACATTCCTTCCCACTACGCTGTAATTTTTTTCTGCTGGGGTAAATTTCATACTCAAGTAGGTGACTGGGTAATCTTGTATGTTCACTTCCTGTGACAGAACCACTCCTAGGCCTATCTCCGAGGGATCCATTTGTATGATAAAGCCTTTCTTGAAATTGTGGCTGATCAGGACAGGCTGTCCTCACAACACCAACTTAATGGATTGGAATGCTTCCTCCACCTGGGTATTCCACCGAACCATGACCGATTTTCTTCCCTTTTAGAGATCGGCCAAGGGTGCCAATCCCCCAGGAAAATTAGGTATGAACCGTCGCTGGGACCCAACAATGCAGAGGAACGCTCTTACCTGTTTTGTAGTAACAAGCTGGGGACAGTTTTAAATGGCCTCAATTTTGTTTATTTGGGGTTTGATAACCCCATGACCATTCAAGTACCCTAAGTACCTGGCTTCCTTGAGACCTAATGCCCAATTTTTGGGGTTCGTTGTCAAGTCCGTGTCTCTGAACGAATCCACTACTGTTTGTACCTGAGACAAGTGGATATGCCAATCTTTACTAAAGGTGATAATATCATTCACATATACAATGATGCATACTTCTGATGGGGCTCTAACGCTATGTCCATCAGCCTCTAGACCATGGCTGGGGCTCTATGTATCTCAAAAGTAGTGTTGAGCGATACCTTCCGATATTTGAAAGTATCGGTATCGGATTGTTTCGGCCGATATCCGAAAAATATCGGATATCGCCGATACCGATACCCGATACCAATACAAGTCAATGGGACACAAATATCGGAAGTGATCCTGGATGGTTCCCAGGGTCTGAAGGAGAGGAAACTCTCCTTCAGGCCCTGGGATCCATATTCATGTGTTAAATAAAGAATAAAAATAAAAAATAGGGATATACTCACCCTTGGACGCGCCCTGGTTGTAACCGCTGCAACCGGCAGCCTCCATTCCTAAGAATGAGCGAGTGAAGGACCTTAGATGACATCGCGGTCACGTGAGCGGTCACGTGAGCGGTTACGCGACCAATCACAAGACCGCGACGTCATCGCAGGTCCTTCACTCGCTCATTCTTAGGAACGGAGGCTGCCGGTTGCAGCGGTTACAACCAGGGCGTGTCCGAGGGTGAGTATATCCCTATTTTTTATTTTTATTCTTTATTTTACACATGAATATGCATCCCGATCCCGATTCCCGATATCGCAAAAATACCGGAACTCGGTATCGGAATTCCGATACCGCAAATATCGGCCGATACCCGATACTTGCGGTATCGGAATGCTCAACACTACTCAAAAGGCAAGAAGACATAATCATAGAGACCCCCGGGTGTTATAAAGGCAGTGTTTTCTATCGCAGACTCTGTTAGAGGCAACAGCCAGTAACCCTTGGTCAGATCGGGCGTCGTGAAATACTGTACTGGGCCTGCCCCAAGCTTTCAATCAGCTCATCCATGCAGGGCATTGGATAAAGGTCAAATTTGGACATTGCATTAAATTTTTGGAAGTAGTTAAAAAATCGTAACTATCCGTCCAGATTCGGAGTCAGTACAATCGGGCAAGCCTACTCAGTCCTGTATTCCTCAATAACTCCTAACTGGATCATTTGTTTTACCTCAGCTGCAATGGCTTGCCTCCAGGCCTCCAGCACACAATACAGTTTTATTCGTACCCCTACCTGAGGCTCAGGATCAATGTCATGTTGGATTACAGATGTACGGCCGGGCAGTTCAGAGAATACATTCGTAGTATGCTACACCACTTTCCGAGCCTTCTGTTGCTGCTGTTTAGAGAGAGTGTTGCTTATCTTTACCTCTCTCCCGGCCTCCTCTCGAGCTTGTGTTGGAGGGTCCTTGGACGAAACGACAAGAGTCATGTGCGTAATCATACATTCACGATCTTTCCATGCTTTTAGCAGCTGTACATGATACCTGGCTTATGGCCTTTCAATTATATGCTCAGCGCTGTGCTGCCTGGGCATCCCCTAGATGTTCTTTCACTATAGGCATGACTGTTGCGATCTGGTCCTGGGTACTTGCCACTTGGTCCATTATGCTTTTATAGGGAGTAGTTTCCTGTTCCCACATCTCTTTGGCTACGTCCAACAGCTCCCTTGGTGCGTGCCATATAACAGCTCAAACTGTTGAGATTAAATAGGTCAACAACATGTCCCAATCACTCCTATCATTCTAGACAACCTTTTTTAGCATGGCTTTAAAAGGTTTTGTTAAACCTTTCAACTAATCCATCAGTATGAGGCTGGTGCACCGTCATGCTCAATTGTTTTATTGGGAGCAGCTTACACTGGTCCTTTGTCACCTTGGACATAAAATGATTTTCCTGATCAGTAAGGATCTCCTTAGGTAGCCCAAGGCGGCAGAACAAGGCAAACTCATGGGTGATACATTTAGCCGAGGTGTGGTTCCCCCATGTTGTCTATGGGCTTAACTTGAAATTTTGCAGGCTTAACCGTCCACATGCAGCTTTTCTTCAGGGTATGTCTGGATGCATTCTCCATCATATGTAATGCAGCGGTGCTTACACAGTGAGATAAAGAGGCTGTGACCCAGTTTAGTCCAACTTAACAGTCTTTATTTTAAAATCACACAATGTAAAGGCAAATGTTATGCTCCAGATCGCAGACGGGTCATCCAAATACAGTCAGTACCAATCCTTTTGCCGTGTGCGATTGCACCGCCATATCACTCGGGAGTGCATCAATTGCGCTGACTTCTCTGGCCTGTGATCAGTCTTCACACAGACCTGTCCTACACAAAGCTCCCTGCTCAGATGCTTCCAAACAACACACTGACACACCCAAAGCTAAACTTAAAGTTTAAATGAGAATCATGGACTTGAGTCACTCTCAAAACCCAGAGTGGAGGGAGAGACCCATCTCATTACCAATCCTATAGGTCTCTTCAAAAATAAAAGCCCATGTCAAGTTCTCATAAATCTGACCTGGTCAAATAGCTTGATCAAATCCACACTTTTATTTGTAGCCATGATTACAATGCACTCCAGCAGGTCCACTATGCTTCTAAAATCATTCTAGGGGATATATAAAGGCCCTCGCATATAATACCCTTCACTGTCTCACAGTGCCTAAACTGCAGAAACCCCTTACAAATTACCTAATGTTGGACAAAGATTTTATCCAAGGGTACAGTGAGCGTTTTGAACCCCCAAGTATGACAGAGAATTTGATAACATTAGGTCTTCATATTGAAAAGGTTCATTTTTTCACAAAAATCTTGCTTTAGTACCAAATTTCTCACTTTTGCAAGAGGTCCAAAATGTGGCCCTCGCAGTTTGTTAACCAATTTTTACGAGTGTGGCGATACTCTACATGTAGTCAAAAAGTTATGTTTGGACAAATGGCAGGGCTCGGAACGGAATGAGCAAGATTTGATTTTTAGAACACAAATTTGGCTCTATTTGGAATAGATTGTCATTGTTGCAGAGCCTGTGAGGTTAAAGAGCAAAGGAATCCCCCATAAATGTATTTTTATTGTAAATTATACCCTCAAATGTATTTATCTAGGGAGGTAGTGAGTAGATTGATACAATCATTTTTTATGCAGTTGATGCAACGCAAGTTTGAAAATTTACAATTTGCTATTTTTCCACTATCTCTTTTATTAATCTTTTTTGTATGTTCTGAGAAACAAACCTCAAATTTTACTGTAGTAGTTCTTCAGTGTTCAGGAATACATCCAATATGGCACCAATGTGAGTACTGGACACATGGCTGAGCCTGTAATAATAGATGGTGCACCATTTGGTCTTTAGGATTAAATTGATAAATTACAGAACCCATTCAAAGCTTACATAAACATTGAGCTACCAAGCAACAAAAATCCTTCTAGGAATTATTGCACAGATGTAGGCATGCCTGAATAATAATTGTCTGAATAATAATTTGGTATTTGCTTGATCAGGTCCTGGAATTAATTGTGAAATTGGGTAAAATGTGATTTACTGATGAAATTATTTTCTTCATTACTTGTTCCATAAAAATTACTCTATTAGGTCCACTAATCAGAAAATATAAATTATTTAAAAAAAACCCTAATAATTTTAATATTTGTGGTATGTTTCAAAAGAGGGGGAGATACAAAGGCCTGATTGGAATGGGCACATGGGTCAATAGTACCAGGGTTCACTTCTACCATGCTTCCTACAAACCCAGCATCTTTTTTGGGGATACTTTTGGGTGGGAGTAGCAGGAATGGGGCAAAGAAAATTGCAAGTCTCCGGACACCTCGGACACGAATGCTTCCTCCTGTGCCATTCCGTCAAATATGAGACGCTCAACAAATATGAGACACTCAACAATTTTCTCCTGGAACTGGAACAAAGTGTGTACTCCTTGGTATTTTTGCACGGGACAAAACTATTGTATGTAGCAATTTGGATTAGGTAGATTGCTACCTTTATATATCAGGCACTGGTCCTACGCTTCACCAACTATGGTTGAAGCACCTGGTATGACAGGTCAACGCCACTCATGAATTTATTATCTGTGATGCAGATTGGTTTCTGCTTGTCCCTGGTGGCACCCCTGTTTCTGACCATTACAGTGGTGTCCACATGCAGCATGGTCAGCATATAGACATCTTTCCTGTCATTTCACTTCACTGCAAGAAGTTTTGGTTGATTGCAAGTGAGATTGACACCCCCTTTTCCAAACATCTGGACACCAACTGTGACAGAAACACTACTCAGTTATTCCTGACTGTCCCACAGGTTCCTATCTTTGCAGCACGGAGGGATTTGTATATGGTGATACTCGTGTAACAGATGTCAGTATACACTTGGAATCCTTGATGAAGAAAGGGTGTCATAAGCTTCCAGAAAACTTTACCTGGGATGCCAATTGTCTGGGGCAGTTTGGGGGCTAATCTGGCAGTACCTACCTTCATATATTAGGAAAGTGGATGTGTACCCTGATGTGTTCTCGTACATTTTGTACAGTTTGATGCCGTATTTGGCTCACTTGGCAGGGATGAATTTTGGGATTGACAGAGAGCCCTTGAAATGCATCAAGGACTCGTCAACTGCCATATTTTACTCTGGGGTATATGAATTTAGAAATTAATGTTGTAGGAGGGAATTAGGGGTCTCAATTTGTTAAGCCGATCATAGTTGGGGTCATTTTTTGGGGGCTTGGGAACTATCACTAAAATGAAGGAATCTCATTCGGGCTTCATAATGGGCTCTGGACATGACAGCTTTAAATACAGGGGTGCGGTGGACAGATTTTGTTGCCCAGCAGGAGCAGAATGTGTTTTTTTACTAATCCCATTTTCAGTGTAAGGCCAACATTTTTATTTTATTTTAGAGACATTTGTAGAGATCCAGGAATGGGAATTAAAGGCAGCGGGTTTTTGTGAAATGTATTGTCGGGCATATAAATTAGTTTGGTGGGCAATCAATTGAAGAACTTCTGGAGGAATATGAGGGTGAAACTTACTGTCGTGAGATCACAATGATGGGGCATTGCGGTACTTGGTCCTGTCTCTGAAACTTCAGCAGTAACGACCAACTCCGCTACCATGTGGCTGTGGGATCTCTCGGAAGAAGAGTCATCATCACTCTCTGAAAACTGCTCTACTTCAGAGCCAGATTCTGTATCACTGCCGAAGTTGCCAGAGCACAGCAGGGTGTACGCCTGTTTTTTAATGTTCTGCAGGCCATTAGTATTTTGCATATGCCTGCCTAACAAAAAAGTCTATACCTAATCTAACACTACTAGACGTAAACCTAACACTACTAGACCTAAACCTAATCTATTTCTAGTACTTTTTTACTTTAAAAAAACGGTAAGATTAGACCTAACAAGCCTAACCTAACCCAAATTAGCCTAATCCTAATAAGCCTAACCTTAACCCTAACCCTAATAAGCCTAACCCTAACTGAAAATAATGAAAAACAATTATTAAAAAAAAATGTAATCTGACAAGCGGGATGACATGGTAGGAGGGTGATCAATAAAGTTTAGGATACTTTCTGAAATTGAGCTAGAAATTTGATTTTTGTGGCTGTTTCTTCACTGGCAGGGCAGTACTTTGGGTGTAGTTAATTTCTCTTCTCTCCCAGAACAACTACAAATAGAGAAGAGAGGCACAGCCCAAGTGCTGCCAAATTTACTAATGGGGTCTATCACAGTAATGAAAAGTCTTCAGCCAATGAGAAAAATCCTAGCGGTTGTTGGGTGCAGGGAGGCAGATCCTGGCGGGCACACTATGCATGTGCCCATCATTTTCTTTCAGCACAAGAAGGAAGGGGGCCAGGGGATCATGGACCTGATACCTAAGGTATCGTGGGGGCTTAGGGACCCCATTTCTCGCTTATCTGATATGTTCTCTGATGAATTTTAAATTAGACTATTTTTTTCTTATGTTATCGCCTTTATTCAGTGAATAACGTTGATCACATGACAGGGACCATAAAAACTGGCCTTAATCATGTTCTCCAGGGTCTCAGCTTCCCTCAGTGGTAGCTGAGACCCCTGGGATTTTCTGAAGCTGAGGAATAAGGCCCCTTAACTGCCCCATTAAAAGGAGTATCAGTAGTTAAGGGGTTAATATGCAGATGGTAAGGGGTTATCTGAAGAAAATAAAATACCATACTGTTGTTTAGAGGATTGAGAGTGATGTAATTAAATAAATTCTATACCTGATTCGACATGAAGACCATACTTTTCCTAATAGCGTTGAACCGAACAATGAGCTGATTATACTGTATATTATATAGTAAATTACTAAAAAGTTGTAAAATGTAACAGTTATAATAAACCTGAATAAGCCACTCCATCTTTGCTTTTAATAAATGAGCTTCATTTTTCATATTCCATTTTTGCATTAACTTGTGAAAAGTAAATCATACCGATAATAATAATACCCACAATGAACCTCTAATTCCTCCCTTTACCAGTTACTATAATCTTCACTAGAGAATGACTTCAGATTTTTTTCTAATGTGTATTCTTTCACCACAGTTGGATCTGCTTCATATCTTTTCTATCACTTGCAATGTTAGAAAATATTAGAATTTGAAAAATAGTAATTACTGGCAATGTAATGATCATGGATGACTGCACCAGAAAATAATACACGCATTAGAAGGTAAAGGCTCATAATTATATTTGACCATACATTTCCTTGCATTTGTGAAGCTCAATTTACTGTCACCAGACATATCTCCCAGACAATTACATCTAATGCATGATGCTAACTGTAATAGTCCTGGCAATAGCTATGAGTAGGTTTGAGCGAAACGGGTCGATCATTTTCAAAAGTCGCCGACTTTTGGCTAAGTCGGCGTCTCATGAAACCCGATCCGACCCCTGTGCTTGTCGGCCATGCGGTACGCGACTTTCGCGCCAAAGTCGCGTTTCAATGACGCGAAAAGCGCCATTTCTCAGCCAATGAAGGTGAACGCAGAGTGTGGGCAGCGTGATGACATAGATCCTGGTCCCCACCATCTTAGAGAAGGGCATTGCAGTGATTGGCTTGCTGTCTGCGGCGTCACAGGGGCTATAAAGGGGCGTTCCCGCCGACCGCCATCTTACTGCTGCTGATCTGAGCTTAGGGAGAGGTTGCTGCCGCTTCGTCAGAAGCAGGGAGAGCGTTAGGCAGGGTCCACTGACCACCAAACCGCTTGTGCTGTAGCGATTTCCACTGTCCAACACCACCTTCGGTGTGCAGGAACAGTGGAAGCTATTTTTTTTTTTTTTTTTCCTCAGCGCTGTAGCTCATTGAGCTGCCCTAGAAGGCTCCGTGATAGCTGTATTGCTGTGTGTACGCCACTGTGGAAACCAACTGCTTTTTTCAAAGCACATATCCTCTTGTTCCTTTCTGCACAGCTATCTTTTTTGTTTGTCCACACTTTTTATTTAATTTGTGCATCAGTCCACTCCTATTGCTGCCTGCCATACCTGGCTTAGATTACTGCAGGGAGATAGTAATTGTAGGACAGTCCCTGTTTTTTTTTTTTTTTTGTGGGAGATTAAGATTGGCATTTCTGCTACAGTGCCATCCCTGTGTGTGCCATCTCTCACTGAGTGCGCCATAGAAAGCCTATTTATTTTTTCCGTGATTTGTGTTCTAAATTCTACCTCAACACAAAAACACTACATCAATCAGTGGTAGAAAAATATTGGCCTCAGTCAGGGCTTGTGTGCCACTGCTGTGTGTGCTATCTCTTATTCAGTGGGCTATAGAAAGCCTATTTATTTATTTATTTTTTTTCTTATTATTTGGTTTCTAAAGTCTCCCTGAAAAAAAAAAAAATAAATAAAAAAACAGTGGGAGAGTAATATTGCCCTTTCAGCTTGTGTGCCAGTCTTGACTCCTGGGTATGCCACCTCTCTCTCTAATTGTGGGCCATAGAAAGCCTTTTTTTTAAAATATTATTGGGTTTCTAAAGTCTCCCTTAAAAAACAAAAAATACATAAAAAAACAGTGGGAGAGTAATATTGCCCTTTCAGCTTGTGTGCCAGTCTTGACTCCTGGGTGTGCCACCTCTCTCTCTCATTCAGTGGGCCATAGAAAGGCTATTTATTTTTTTGTTTTTTTTAATATTATTTGGTTTCTAAAGTCTCCCTGAAAAAAAAAAAAAACATAAAAAAACAGTGGGAGAGTAATATTGCCCTTTCAGCTTGTGTGCCAGTCTTGACTCCTGGGTGTGCCGCCTCTCTCTCTCATTCAGTGGGCCATAGAAAGGCTATTTATTTTTTTGGTTTTTTTAATATTATTTGGTTTCTAAAGTCTCCCTTAAAAAACAAAAAATACATAAAAAAACAGTGGGAGAGTAATATTGCCCTTTCAGCTTGTGTGCCAGTCTTGACTCCTGGGTGTGCCACCTCTCTCTCTAATTGTGGGCCATAGAAAGCCTTTTTTTTTTTTTTTTTTTAAATATTATTGGGTTTCTAAAGTCTCCCTTAAAAAACAAAAAATACATAAAAAAACAGTGGGAGAGTAATATTGCCCTTTCAGCTTGTGTGCCAGTCTTGACTCCTGGGTGTGCCACCTCTCTCTCTCATTCAGTGGGCCATAGAAAGGCTATTTATTTTTTTGGTTTTTTTAATATTATTTGGTTTCTAAAGTCTCCCTGAAAAAAAAAAAAACATAAAAAAACAGTGGGAGAGTAATATTGCCCTTTCAGCTTGTGTGCCAGTCTTGACTCCTGGGTGTGCCACCTCTCTCTCTCATTCAGTGGGCCATAGAAAGGCTATTTATTTTTTTGGTTTTTTTAATATTATTTGGTTTCTAAAGTCTCCCTGAAAAAAAAAAAACATAAAAAAACAGTGGGAGAGTAATATTGCCCTTTCAGCTTGTGTGCCAGTCTTGACTCCTGGGTGTGCCACCTCTCTCTCTCATTCAGTGGGCCATAGAAAGGCTATTTATTTTTTTGGTTTTTTTAATATTATTTGGTTTCTAAAGTCTCCCTGAAAAAAAAAAAAAACATAAAAAAACAGTGGGAGAGTAATATTGCCCTTTCAGCTTGTGTGCCAGTCTTGACTCCTGGGTGTGCCACCTCTCTCTCTCATTCAGTGGGCCATAGAAAGGCTATTTATTTTTTTGGTTTTTTTAATATTATTTGGTTTCTAAAGTCTCCCTTAAAAAACAAAAAATACATAAAAAAACAGTGGGAGAGTAATATTGCCCTTTCAGCTTGTGTGCCAGTCTTGACTCCTGGGTGTGCCACCTCTCTCTCTCATTCAGTGGGCCATAGAAAGGCTATTTATTTTTTTGGTTTTTTTAATATTATTTGGTTTCTAAAGTCTCCCTGAAAATAAAAAAAAAAAACTTAAAAAAACAGTGGGAGAGTAATATTGCCCTTTCAGCTTGTGTGCCAGTCTTGACTCCTGGGTGTGCCACCTCTCTCTCTCATTCAGTGGGCCATAGAAAGGCTATTTATTTTTTTGGTTTTTTTAATATTATTTGGTTTCTAAAGTCTCCCTGAAAATAATAATAAAAAAACTTAAAAAAACAGTGGGAGAGTAATATTGCCCTTTCAGCTTGTGTGCCAGTCTTGACTCCTGGGTGTGCCACCTCTCTCTCTCATTCAGTGGGCCATAGAAAGGCTATTTATTTTTTTGGTTTTTTTAATATTATTTGGTTTCTAAAGTCTCCCTGAAAATAAAAAAAAAAAACTTAAAAAAACAGTGGGAGAGTAATATTGCCCTTTCAGCTTGTGTGCCAGTCTTGACTCCTGGGTGTGCCACCTCTCTCTCTCATTCAGTGGGTCATAGAAAGGCTATTTATTTTTTTGGTTTTTTTAATAATATTTGGTTTCTAAAGTCTCCCTGAAAAAAAAAAAACATAAAAAAACAGTGGGAGAGTAATATTGCCCTTTCAGCTTGTGTGCCAGTCTTGACTCCTGGGTGTGCCACCTCTCTCTCTCATTCAGTGGGCCATAGAAAGGCTATTTATTTTTTTGGTTTTTTTAATATTATTTGGTTTCTAAAGTCTCCCTGAAAAATAAAAAAACATAAAAAAACAGTGGGAGAGTAATATTGCCCTTTCAGCTTGTGTGCCAGTCTTGACTCCTGGGTGTGCCACCTCTCTCTCTCATTCAGTGGGCCATAGAAAGCCTTTTTTTTTTTTTTTTTTTTTTTTTTTATATTATTGGGTTTCTAAAGTCTCCCTTAAAAAACAAAAAATACATAAAAAAACAGTGGGAGAGTAATATTGCCCTTTCAGCTTGTGTGCCAGTCTTGACTCCTGGGTGTGCCACCTCTCTCTCTCATTCAGTGGGTCATAGAAAGGCTATTTATTTTTTTGGTTTTTTTAATATTATTTGGTTTCTAAAGTCTCCCTGAAAATAATAAAAAAAAAACTTAAAAAAACAGTGGGAGAGTAATATTGCCCTTTCAGCTTGTGCGCCAGTCTTGACTCCTGGGTGTGCCACCTCTCTCTCTCATTCAGTGGGCCATAGAAAGCCTTTTTTTTTTTTTTTTTTTAAAATATTATTGGGTTTCTAAAGTCTCCCTTAAAAAACAAAAAATACATAAAAAAACAGTGGGAGAGTAATATTGCCCTTTCAGCTTGTGTGCCAGTCTTGACTCCTGGGTGTGCCACCTCTCTCTCTCATTCAGTGGGCCATAGAAAGGCTATTTATTTTTTTGGTTTTTTTAATATTATTTGGTTTCTAAAGTCTCCCTGAAAATAATAAAAAAAAACTTAAAAAAACAGTGGGAGAGTAATATTGCCCTTTCAGCTTGTGCGCCAGTCTTGACTCCTGGGTGTGCCACCTCTCTCTCTCTAATTGTGGGCCATAGAAAGCCTTTTTTTTGTTGTTTTTTTTTTTGTTTTTTTTTTAATATTATTTGGTTTCTAAAGTCTCCCTGAGAAAAAAAAATAAATAAATTAGGTGGGAGATTAATATTGACATTAGTGCTTGAGTGACAGTCCTGCGTGTGTGTCATCTCTGTGATTTTGTGCCACAGAAAACAGAGTGTGTAACATTGTGCCTGATTTTCCTTGTGGTCTCACCAACCTGTTAAGGGATATTGAAATCATACTGAAGTTATAGCTCACCGTGTAAGTTGTTTGACAGCAACAAATAAAGTTACTTTGGTTAAGATTTTAAAACAATGAGGAAGTCTGGTGCAAGAGGTCGTCGTGGGCGTTCATTGTCAGCTGGTAATGATGGTAGTGGTAGTGGAGCATCAGGTGGTCGTGGGGATAAAAATATTCCACCTAAGTCTGGAGCTGTGGAGCCAGTTTCGTCGTCAGGCTACACAAGGCCTCGAACGCTCTCTTTTCTGGGAGTAGGAAAACCGCTTTTAAAGGCGGAGCAGCAACAGCAAGTTTTGGCTTACATTGCAGACTCAGCCTCTAGCTCTTTTGCCTCCTCTTCCGAAACTGGTAAATGTAAAAGCAGCGCGTCGCTTGTGGATGTTCACGGTCAGGGACAAGTCGCTTCCTTGTCCTCCTCAGCAAAAACTACAACAAGAGAGAAGGATGCAGCAGGCGACACAACGGGTCACTCCATGGAGCTCTTTACACATACCGTCCCTGGCTTAGAAAGTGAAACATTTAACAGGCCATGCCCATTACAAGTATATTCTGACATGGAGTGCACTGATGCACAGCCACAGCCAGAGTACTATGCTGCTCCTTTGACTCAGACCACCACATTGCCCTCTCAGGGTACAGATCCACAATCAGACCCTGATGAGACTATGTTGCCCCGCCACGAACGCTATACCACCGACCGACACAGTGACACAGACGAAGTTGCACACGAGCTCGAAGAGGAGGTAATAGATGACCCAGTTATTGACCCCGATTGGCAGCCATTGGGGGAACAGGGTGCAGGCGGCAGTAGTTCAGAAGCGGAGGTGGAGGAGGGGCCGCAGCAGGCATCAACATCGCAACAGGTTCCATCTGCCGGGCCCGTATCTGGCCCAAAACGCGTGTCAAAGCCAAAACCTGTTGGAGGACAGCGTGGCCATCCGGTTAAAGCTCAGTCTGCAATCCCTGAAAAGGGATCCGAGTCTAGGAAGAGTGCAGTCTGGCATTTTTTTAAACAACATCCAACTGATCAGCGCAAAGTCATCTGTCAAAAATGTTCAACTAGCTTAAGCAGAGGTCAGAATCTGAAAAGTCTAAATACTAGTTGCATGCATAGACACTTAACCACCATGCATTTTCAAGCCTGGACTAACTACCAAACGTCCCTTAAGGTTGTAGCACCCTCGGCCAATGAAGCTAGTCAGCAACGCAACATCCCTTCCGTCACTGTAAGGCCACCATTTTCCGCACCACCGGCAGTATCTGTGCAGGTTTCTTTGCCAGCCAAAAGCAGTCAGGGTCAGGGAACCACCAGTTTTGTAGGAGGAAATATTGCATCTAGGGCACCGGCGGAAACAATACCGTCTCCAACCGTCTCTCAGTCTGCCATGTACACCGGCACACCCGAAAGTTCCACGATCTCCAGCTCTCCAGTCCAGCTCACCCTACATGAGACTCTGGTTAGAAAAAGGAAGTACTTATCCTCGCATCCGCATACACAGGGTTTTAACGCCCACATAGCTAAACTAATCTCGTTAGAGATGATGCCCTACCGGTTAGTTGAAAGCGAAGCTTTCAAAGCCCTGATGGAGTACGCTGAACCACGATACGAGCTACCCAGTCGACACTTTTTTTCCAGAAAAGCCATCCCAGCCCTGCACCAGCATGTTAAACAGCGCATCGTCCATGCACTCAGGCAATCTGTGAGTACAAAGGTGCACCTGACTACAGATGCATGGACCAGTAGGCATGGCCAGGGACGTTATGTGTCCATCACGGCACACTGGGTGAATGTGGTGGATGCAGGGTCCACAGGCGACATCAATTTAGGGACAGTTGTGCCTAGCCCACGGTCTAGGAAACAGTTGGCTGTAGGCGTTCGCACCCCCTCCTCCTCCTCCTCCTCGTCCTCCTGCAGAAGCTACAGCTCTTCCACAGAACGCAGTCTGCCAACCACTCCATCGGCAGATGACACTGTTGCACACCAGTTGTCCCATTATGGGCCAGCTACTGCCAAGCGTCAGCAGGCTGTATTGGCTATGAAGTGTTTGGGCGACAACAGACACACCGCGGAAGTTCTGTCCGAGTTCTTGCAACAAGAAACGCAGTCGTGGCTGGGCACAGTAGATCTTGAGGCAGGCAAGGTAGTGAGTGATAACGGAAGGAATTTCATGGCTGCCATCTCCCTTTCCCAACTGAAACACATTCCTTGCCTGGCTCACACCTTAAACCTGGTGGTGCAGTGCTTATTGAAAACTTATCCTGGGTTCTCCGACCTGCTCCTCAAAGTGCGTGCACTTTGCTCACATATCCGACGTTCGCCTGTACACGCCAGCCGTATGCAGACCTATCAGCGGTCTTTGAACCTTCCCCAGCATCGCCTCATCATAGACGTTGCAACAAGGTGGAACTCAACACTGCACATGCTTCAGAGACTGTGCGAACAGAGGCGTGCTGTTATTTATTTGTGGGAGGATACACGGGCAGGCAGTAGGATGGCAGACATGGAGTTGTCAGGTGTGCAGTGGTCTAAGATACAAGACATGTGTCAAGTCCTTCAGTGTTTTGAGGAATGCACACGGCTGGTTAGTGCAGACAACGCCGTAATAAGCATGAGCATCCCCCTAATGCGTCTGCTGATGCAAAGTTTGACGCACATAAAGGAGCAGGCGTCTGCACCAGAGGAAGAGGAAAGCCTTGATGACAGTCAGCCATTGTCTGGTCAGGGCAGTGTACAGGACGAGGTAGCGGGCGAAGAGGAGGTGGAGGACGAGGAGGATGATGGGGATGAGTATATTTTTAATGCCGAACCTTTCCCGGGGGCACAGGAAATTGGTTGCGTGTCACGGCCGGGTTCTGGTTTTTTGAGGGACACAAGTGACGTAGATTTGCCTGCAACTGCCCCTCAACCAATCACAACCGGAGATTTGACAACTGGAACTTTGGCCCACATGGCGGATTATGCCTTACGTATCCTAAAAAGGGACACACGCATTACGAAAATGATGAACGATGACGATTACTGGTTGGCCTGCCTCCTTGATCCACGCTATAAAGGCAAATTGCAAAATATTATGCCACATGAGAACTTGGAACTAATATTAGCAACCAAACAATCAACTCTTGTTGACCGTTTGCTTCAGGCATTCCCAGCACACAGCGCACGTGATCGTTCTCACACGAGCTCCAGGGGGCAGCAGACTAGGAGTGTTAGGGGTGCACACATCAGAAGTGGCGTTGGACAGAGGGGTTTTCTGACCAGGTTGTGGAGTGATTTTGCTATGACCGCAGACAGGACAGGTACTGCTGCATCAATTGAAAGTGACAGGAGACAACATTTGTCCAGTATGGTTACTAACTATTTTTCATCCCTTATCGATGTTCTCCCTCAACCGTCATTCCCATTTGATTACTGGGCCTCCAAATTAGACACCTGGCCAGAATTGGCAGAATATGCATTGCAGGAGCTTGCTTGCCCGGCAGCAAGTGTCCTATCAGAAAGAGTATTCAGTGCTGCAGGTTCAATATTAACCGAAAAAAGGACTCGTCTGGCTACCCAAAATGTTGACGATCTAACATTCATTAAAATGAACCACAACTGGATTTTGAAATCTTTTGCCCCACCTTGCCCGGCCGACACCTAGCTTTCCTATGAAAAGCTCTTGCCTGTGAATTACTTTTCTAATGTCTAATTTGCTGCAGCTGATTGTACAGCATACGACATGTTTACACCTCCCTAAATGGCAAAACTCCCCACACGGGGCCGTGGTATCGCGACTTGGCGCAAGCACCCGTGAGACTGCTGTTTGTCTGAAGAGGTGGGTGTGCTCGCTTTTGGTTGACGGCATTGCTACTGGGTCCCTCATAGTACAATGTAGTGTCTCTGGCGGTGGCGGTGCGCACCCAACGTCAGACACACCGTTGTAACATGAGGGGCCCTGGGGCGGTCCCGCCGGCCTCAAGAGAGTTCCCCCCTACCCCAGCTCAAAATGTGCTTTACCACGTGCAAAATTATGTCGCACAGCTCCACCAATCTTTAGTCTATTCGCTGACATCATTCAATGTCTGGCACTGACAATACAAATTTGTAGACATCTATGATGCAACTTAAAGTAGTCTGTGTCTGTGTCCTATATTGGCACCATTAAATAGTTACTGCCAAATTACTATGTCAGAAACTCAGTAGATGAGCCCACCCCTGTACCTAAGTATGCCACCTTTTTTTTTGTTTTGGTTGTTTTGCGAGACATAAACATCTATTTATATTTTGGGAGTACTGGGACAGACACTCCTTGCACTACTCCTCCACTCACCACCAAGCTGCCTGTGTATCCATGTAACCGCTGTAAAGCTGCCATGAGCCTATTGTTTGTTATTTTAGGCCTTTGATAGCCTGTCTGCGGTCCCTACTTTAAATACTCCTCCACTCATCACCAGCTGCCTGCCCGTGTATCCATGTAACCGCTGTAAAACTGCCATGAGCCTATTGTTTGTTATTTTAGGCCTTTGATAGCCTGTCTGCGGTCCCTACTTTAAATACTCCTCCACTCATCACCAGCTGCCTGCCCGTGTATCCATGTAACCGCTGTAAAACTGCCATGAGCCTATTGTTTGTTATTTTAGGCCTTTGATAGCCTGTCTGCGGTCCCTACTTTAAATACTCCTCCACTCATCACCAGCTGCCTGCCCGTGTATCCATGTAACCGCTGTAAAACTGCCATGAGCCTATTGTTTGTTATTTTAGGCCTTTGATAGCCTGTCTGCGGTCCCTACTTTAAATACTCCTCCACTCATCACCAGCTGCCTGCCCGTGTATCCATGTAACCGCTGTAAAACTGCCATGAGCCTATTGTTTGTTATTTTAGGCCTTTGATAGCCTGTCTGCGGTCCCTACTTTAAATACTCCTCCACTCATCACCAGCTGCCTGCCCGTGTATCCATGTAACCGCTGTAAAACTGCCATGAGCCTATTGTTTGTTATTTTAGGCCTTTGATAGCCTGTCTGCGGTCCCTACTTTAAATACTCCTCCACTCATCACCAGCTGCCTGCCCGTGTATCCATGTAACCGCTGTAAAACTGCCATGAGCCTATTGTTTGTTATTTTAGGCCTTTGATAGCCTGTCTGCGGTCCCTACTTTAAATACTCCTCCACTCATCACCAGCTGCCTGCCCGTGTATCCATGTAACCGCTGTAAAACTGCCATGAGCCTATTGTTTGTTATTTTAGGCCTTTGATAGCCTGTCTGCGGTCCCTACTTTAAATACTCCTCCACTCATCACCAGCTGCCTGCCCGTGTATCCATGTAACCGCTGTAAAACTGCCATGAGCCTATTGTTTGTTATTTTAGGCCTTTGATAGCCTGTCTGCGGTCCCTACTTTAAATACTCCTCCACTCATCACCAGCTGCCTGCCCGTGTATCCATGTAACCGCTGTAAAGCTGCCATGAGCCTATTGTTTGTTATTTTAGGCCTTTGATAGCCTGTCTGCGGTCCCTACTTTAAATACTCCTCCACTCATCACCAGCTGCCTGCCCGTGTATCCATGTAACCGCTGTAAAACTGCCATGAGCCTATTGTTTGTTATTTTAGGCCTTTGATAGCCTGTCTGCGGTCCCTACTTTAAATACTCCTCCACTCATCACCAGCTGCCTGCCCGTGTATCCATGTAACTGCTGTAAAACTGCCATGAGCCTATTGTTTGTTATTTTAGGCCTTTGATAGCCTGTCTGCGGTACCTACTTTAAATACTCCTCCACTCATCACCAGCTGCCTGCCCGTGTATCCATGTAACCGCTGTAAAACTGCCATGAGCCTATTGTTTGTTATTTTAGGCCTTTGACAGCCTGTCTGCGGTCCCTACTTTAAATACTCCTCCACTCATCACCAGCTGCCTGCCCGTGTATCCATGTAACCGCTGTAAAACTGCCATGAGCCTATTGTTTGTTATTTTAGGCCTTTGATAGCCTGTCTGCGGTCCCTACTTTAAATACTCCTCCACTCATCACCAGCTGCCTGCCCGTGTATCCATGTAACCGCTGTAAAACTGCCATGAGCCTATTGTTTGTTATTTTAGGCCTTTGATAGCCTGTCTGCGGTCCCTACTTTAAATACTCCTCCACTCATCACCAGCTGCCTGCCCGTGTATCCATGTAACCGCTGTAAAACTGCCATGAGCCTATTGTTTGTTATTTTAGGCCTTTGATAGCCTGTCTGCGGTCCCTACTTTAAATACTCCTCCACTCATCACCAGCTGCCTGCCCGTGTATCCATGTAACCGCTGTAAAACTGCCATGAGCCTATTGTTTGTTATTTTAGGCCTTTGATAGCCTGTCTGCGGTCCCTACTTTAAATACTCCTCCACTCATCACCAGCTGCCTGCCCGTGTATCCATGTAACCGCTGTAAAGCTGCCATGAGCCTATTGTTTGTTATTTTAGGCCTTTGATAGCCTGTCTGCGGTCCCTACTTTAAATACTCCTCCACTCATCACCAGCTGCCTGCCCGTGTATCCATGTAACCGCTGTAAAACTGCCATGAGCCTATTGTTTGTTATTTTAGGCCTTTGATAGCCTGTCTGCGGTCCCTCCTTCCACTAGGCCTCCACTGACCAGACCACTGCTGCCCGTGTACCCCTGGAACCAATTTTAAAGTGCCTACAGCCAGCCCATTTTATTGTGTTAGGCCTTCGAAGCCTGTCTGCGGTCCCTCCTTCCACTAGGCCTCCACTGACCAGACCACTGCTGCCCGTGTACCCCTGGAACCAATTTTAAAGTGCCTACAGCCAGCCCATTTTATTGTGTTAGGCCTTTGAAGCCTGTCTGCGGTCCCTCCTTCCAATAGGCCTACACTGACAAAGGTACACCTGACAACAGACACATGGACCTGTAGGCATGGCCACGGAAGGTTACGTGTCCTTTGTGGCTCAATGGGTTAATGTATTGGATGCATGGTCCACACAGGGGACAGCCTGCTAAGTCTGTATGCAGTCCCTAATTCAAGTTGTCCTCAACTGAATAAAGCTGAGCTTCTACCTTCTGGCTCTCATTAAGTGTTTTTTAATAAACAAAATGGTGGTTCCGGCCAACTAACGGTGTCTGCCCCTGCCTGGTGTTGCCCTCAACTGAATAAAGCTGAGCTTCAACCTTCTGGCTCTCATTAAGTGTTTTTTAAAAAACAAAATGGTGGTTAGGGCCTACTAACGGCTTCTGTCCCTCCCTGGTGTTGCCCTCAACTGAATAAAGCTGAGCTTCTACCTTCCGGCTCTGATTAACTGCTGTTTTTAAACAAAATGGTGGTTCCGGCCTACTAACGGTGTCTGCCCCTGCCTGGTGTTGCCCTCAACTGAATAAAGCTGAGCTTCAACCTTCTGGCTCTCATTAAGTGTTTTTTAAAAAACAAAATGGTGGTTAGGGCCTACTAACGGCTTCTGTCCCTCCCTGGTGTTGCCCTCAACTGAATAAAGCTGAGCTTCTACCTTCCGGCTCTGATTAACTGCTGTTTTTAAACACATTGCTGGTTCCGGCCTACTAACGGTGTCTGCCCCTGCCTGGTGTTGCCCTCAACTGAATAAAGCTGAGCTTCAACCTTCTGGCTCTCATTAAGTGTTTTTTAAAAAACAAAATGGTGGTTAGGGCCTACTAATGGCTTCTGCCCCTCCCTGGTGTTGCCCTCAACTGAATAAAGCTGAGCTTCTACCTTCCGGCTCTGATTAACTGCTGTTTTTAAACACATTGCTGGTTCCGGCCTACTAACGGTGTCTGCCCCTGCCTGGTGTTGCCCTCAACTGAATAAAGCTGAGCTTCAACCTCCTGGCTCTCATTAAGTGTTTTTTAAAAAACAAAATGGTGGTTAGGGCCTACTAACGGCTTCTGTCCCTCCCTGGTGTTGCCCTCAACTGAATAAAGCTGAGCTTCTACCTTCCGGCTCTGATTAACTGCTGTTTTTAAACACATTGCTGGTTCCGGCCTACTAACGGTGTCTGCCCCTGCCTGGTGTTGCCCTCAACTGAATAAAGCTGAGCTTCAACCTTCTGGCTCTCATTAAGTGTTTTTTAAAAAACAAAATGGTGGTTCCGGCCTACTAACGGTGTCTGCCCCTGCCTGGTGTTGCCCTCAACTGAATAAAGCTGAGCTTCAACCTTCTGGCTCTCATTAAGTGTTTTTTAAAAAACAAAATGGTGGTTAGGGCCTACTAACGGCTTCTGTCCCTCCCTGGTGTTGCCCTCAACTGAATAAAGCTGAGCTTCTACCTTCCGGCTCTGATTAACTGCTGTTTTTAAACAAAATGGTGGTTCCGGCCTACTAACGGTGTCTGCCCCTGCCTGGTGTTGCCCTCAACTGAATAAAGCTGAGCTTCAACCTTCTGGCTCTCATTAAGTGTTTTTTAAAAAACAAAATGGTGGTTAGGGCCTACTAACGGCTTCTGTCCCTCCCTGGTGTTGCCCTCAACTGAATAAAGCTGAGCTTCTACCTTCCGGCTCTGATTAACTGCTGTTTTTAAACACATTGCTGGTTCCGGCCTACTAACGGTGTCTGCCCCTGCCTGGTGTTGCCCTCAACTGAATAAAGCTGAGCTTCAACCTTCTGGCTCTCATTAAGTGTTTTTTAAAAAACAAAATGGTGGTTAGGGCCTACTAACGGCTTCTGCCCCTCCCTGGTGTTGCCCTCAACTGAATAAAGCTGAGCTTCTACCTTCCGGCTCTGATTAACTGCTGTTTTTAAACAAAATGGTGGTTCCGGCCTACTAACGGTGTCTGCCCCTGCCTGGTGTTGCCCTCAACTGAATAAAGCTGAGCTTCAACCTTCTGGCTCTCATTAAGTGTTTTTTAAAAAACAAAATGGTGGTTAGGGCCTACTAACGGCTTCTGTCCCTCCCTGGTGTTGCCCTCAACTGAATAAAGCTGAGCTTCTACCTTCCGGCTCTGATTAACTGCTGTTTTTAAACACATTGCTGGTTCCGGCCTACTAACGGTGTCTGCCCCTGCCTGGTGTTGCCCTCAACTGAATAAAGCTGAGCTTCAACCTTCTGGCTCTCATTAAGTGTTTTTTAAAAAACAAAATGGTGGTTCCGGCCTACTAACGGTGTCTGCCCCTGCCTGGTGTTGCCCTCAACTGAATAAAGCTGAGCTTCAACCTTCTGGCTCTCATTAAGTGTTTTTTAAAAAACAAAATGGTGTTTAGGGCCTACTAACGGTGTCTGCCCCTCCCTGGTGTTGCCCTCAACTGAATAAAGCTGAGCTTCAACCTTCTGGCTCTCATTAAGTGTTTTTTAAAAAACAAAATGGTGGTTAGGGCCTACTAACGGTGTCTGCCCCTCCCTGGTGTTGTCCTCAACTGAACAAAGCTGAGCTTCCACATTCTGGCTTTCGGCCTATACTATCAGATATTAAACTGCATTTGGCCTACTAGTGTGGTTAGGCCCTTGAAACAGTGTCTGCTGCTCTTGGGTTTGCTACTCCACTGAACAAAGCAATGCCGCCTGTTTAGTCCTGTTACCAATTTTGATCTGCATTTAGCCTACTTTATTCTTTGGCCCTATATCTGTTTCCTCATCATCCTGCCCATTGCCCAGCCACTGCTAGATGAGTCTGCTGGTACATTGACCTAGACCACTACATTCCCCTTGTACTCTACACAGCCAGAATCTGACCCTGCTGAAAGTAAGGTTCCCCTTCCCGCATATTATACCACCTTACACAGGGACAAAGAGGAAGGTGCAGATGAAAGTGCAGGTTCCTTCATCAGGTGGGGGGGCATACTCGTTGGCGACGTCACTGGCACAGGGCCACTCAGTGTACGCAAAAGTGTCGCTGCTGGTGGGAGGTGCCCCCGCCATGCAAACACACCGCCGTACTTTGAGGGGCCCTGTGCCAGTGCCAATGCGAACGAGTGGGCCCCCCCTGCTTGCTCAGGATCACAGCACTTGCAACGTTGAAATACTTACCTCTCCCTGCTCCACCGCCATGACGTAGTCCATGTTTCCTGGGCCCACTAAAACCTTGAACCAGCCCTACCCCCACAACTTTTGCCAAATGACCCCCAATTTCCAGTGCCCAACTATTATTATAAAGTTAATTAAGATTGACAAGCTTCAGAAAACAAGAATGGATGTTTTTGGCAGTAAAATGTGCACTGTAGGTGTTTTCCTGGCCTCCACTCACTGCCGGCTATACTTCCCCATTGACTTGCATTGGGTTTCGTGTTTCGGTCGATCCCCGACTTTTAGCGATAATCGGCCGACTTCACTCGACTCGACTCTGGACTAAATCGGGTTTCACAAAACCAGACTCGATCTTAAAAAAATGAAAGTCGCTCAACCCTAGCTATGAGATCTCAGATTAGTCTTTACATGTTCCACTTATTAACATCTATAGTATAGTACTAGAAAACTCATAATGTTTCCTAGTGATATTTGTTCCTAAACATATTGTTATATTTTACATCCAGTTTTTGCCTGCTTAAAGGGAACTTTTCACCTCGAAAATGCTACATGTCTGCTAATATGGGGTAATCTGCAGGTAATCAGCATCACAAATTGAATTAGCATTATTGAAAGTGCAGCTACCAGGAGAAAATTAACTTAATTCATCCCTGGAGCTGCTAGCTTTCCTACATAGGGGCACTCACAGAACGGTGCCAATCTGTGCACGCCCCAAGACTGAAAGCTTGCAGTTTCCTAGAGGGAATAAATTCATTTTCTGTTGGTAGCTGCATTTTCATTAAGGTGGTCAGGAAGCTTTGTAATGCCATTTACCTGCAGATTAACCCTATATCTGTAGGTAAAGAGCATTATGCTGGTGACAAGTTCCCTTTAAAAGAAAACACACATTAAGAATAAAGTATTTTAATGAAATAAATAAACACATGGGGTTTTATTATTTTTATTGTACGCTCAATCCAACTGAAGACCCTTCTGTAAAGAAAGGAAAATAAAAAAGCAACAATATCCCATACCTGTCCGCCATACCCACGATGTAAATCCATCTGAAGGGGTTAAATACAGTTACAACCAGGAGCCTGCTAATGCAGGCGCTCCCAGCTGTAAAAGACTGGGGAATGAATGAAATGAAGGTAATGTAGCTTCGAGGACTTGCGGTGCCATCACCGAAGCTGCGCCCCCTGGTGGCATAAACTCATTTGAACTGTAGTGTCAGAAAAATTCTTAAGCTGCAGATCATATGAGTTTATGCCACCAGGGGGCGCAGCTTCGGTGATGGCACCGCAAGTCCCCGAAGCTACGTTACCTTCATTTTATTCATTCCCCACTCTTTTACAGCCGGGAGTGGCTGCATGAGCAGGCTCCTGATTGTAACTGTATTTAACCCCTTCAGATGGATTTACATCGTGGGACATTACTGTACGGCGGACAGGTATGGGATATTGTTGCTTTTTTATTTTCCTTTTTTTTACAGGAAAACGAGGGTCTTCAGTTAGATTGAGCTTACAATAAAGATAATAAAACCCCATGTGTTTGTTAATTTCATTAAAATCCTTTACTAATATTGGATTAATAATGGATAGGTGTCTTATTGACATCTCTCCATTATTAACCAGGCTTAATGTCACCTTACAATAGCAAGGTGACATTAACCCCTTATTACCCCATATCCCACCGCTACAGGGGAGTGGGAAGAGAGTGGCTAAGTGCCAGAATAGGCGCATCTTACAGATGTGCCTTTTCTGGGGTGGCTGGGGGCAGAAGTTTTTAGCCGGGGGGCAATAACCATGGTCCCTCTCTAGGTTATTAATATCTGCCCTCAGTCACTGGCTTTCCCACTCTAGCAGAGAAAATTGTGCGGGAGCCCACGCCAGTTTTTTCTGTGATTTAACCCTGTATCTTAACACCTAGAGCTCCAAAATTTTGCACATACAAACTACTAACATTATTAGTGAGGAATATGTCAAAAAATATAACAGATATGAAATGGTTTACTGTATGTAAACCATGTCTCATGTTCTCATATCCTGTTGGGTTTGGTAAGGAGTTAGCAAAAGCCAGCAATTGAATTACCGGCTTTTAATCTCTTCTGTATTAAATATAAATAGGTATATATATATATATACCGTATATATATATATATATATATATATATATATATATATATATATATACACTCACCGGCCACTTTATTAGGTACACCTGTCCAACTTCTTGTTAACACTTAATTTCTAATCAGCCAATCACATGGCGGCAACTCAGTGCATTTAGGCATGTAGACATGGTCAAGACAATCTCCTGCAGTTCAAACCGAGCATCAGTATGGGGAAGAAAGGTGATTTGAATGCCTTTGAACGTGGCATGGTTGTTGGTGCCAGAAGGGCTGGTCTGAGTATTTCAGAAACTGCTGATCTACTGGGATTTTCACGCACAACCATCTCTAGGGTTTACAGAGAATGGTCCGAAAAAGAAAAAAAATCCAGTGAGCGGCAGTTCTGTGGGCGGAAATGCCTTGTTGATGCCAGAGGTCAGAGGAGAATGGGCAGACTGGTTCGAGCTGATAGAAAGGCAACAGTGACTCAAATCGCCACCCGTTACAACCAAGGTAGGCCTAAGAGCATCTCTGAACGCACAGTGCGTCGAACTTTGAGGCAGATGGGCTACAGCAGCAGAAGACCACACCGGGTACCACTCCTTTCAGCTAAGAACAGGAAACTGAGGCTACAATTTGTACAAGCTCATCGAAATTGGACAGTAGAAGATTGGAAAAACGTTGCTTGGTCTGATGAGTCTCGATTTCTGCTGCGACATTCGGATGGTAGGGTCAGAATTTGGCGTAAACAACATGAAAGCATGGATCCATCCTGCCTTGTATGGAGCATCTTTGGGATGTGCAGCCGACAAATCTGCGGCAACTGTGTGATGCCATCATGTCAATATGGACCAAAATCTCTGAGGAATGCTTCCAGCACCTTGTTGAATCTATGCCACGAAGAATTGAGGCAGTTCTGAAGGCAAAAGGGGGTCCAACCCGTTACTAGCATGGTGTACCTAATAAAGTGGCCGGTGAGTGTATGTGTGTGTCAATTATATATATATATGTGTATATATATATATATATATATACATATATATATATATATATATATATATATATATATATATATATACTATGTGTAGGGGTCTAAGGGGTAACGTTTCTCCTTATGGAGAGTGACATACCAGCTCTGGCTTGTCAAGGTAAGGAGGCTTATTTGCCGTGCAATGCTCCTCTGGGAAATATAATATGCAAATTGCCTCTTCAGAGAAAAAGAGGACTTCAACTCTACAGCACCACCTGTTGGATGTAGCGATCCTACAAGTCACAATCAACCCTTTAATGAGTCGTGCAATATGACTTAGGATAAAAGCCAAATTGAGATACTGATTTAGCTTTTATCCTAAGTCATATTGCATGACTCGTTAAAGGGTTGATTGTGACTTGTAGGATTGCTAGTTCCAACAGGTGGCGCTGCAGAGTTTAAGTCCTCTTTTTCTCTGAAGAGGCAATTTGCATATTATACTATGTGTAGACATTTGTATTATCTATTGTATTTTAACCTGTCAGTGTGATTTTACTGTACACCGCACTGAATTACTGGCTTTTCTATAGAACACCGGTGCATATTTCTCGCAAGGCAGACGTGTGATCCATGTGTAATCCGTATTTTTCTCGCCCCCATAGACTTTCATTGGCTTATTTTTGGAGGAATATGCTGACAATCGCAGCATGCTGTGATATTCTCAGCCAGTTAAATACAGCCGAGAAATATACGGCTGATGGAAGCTGCCCCATATTGAAACATTGGTCCGAGTGCAATGCGTTGTTTTTGCGCCTCTCCCTCATCCGTATTTCTCTCTAGTGTAACCCCAGCCTAACTGTCTTTTACCAGTAAAGTGTAAGCTCATATGGTCAGCGGGGTCCTCTCTCTCTCTCCTGTAGATTGTAAGCTCTTATGGTCAGCGGGGTCCTCTCTCTCCTGTAGAGTGTAAGCTCTTATGGTCAGCGGGGTCCTCTCTCTCCTGTAGAGTGTAAGCTCTTATGGTGAGCGGGGTCCTCTCTCCTGTAGAGTGTAAGCTCATATGGTCAGCGGGGTCCTCTCTCTCTCTCCTGTAGATTGTAAGCTCTTATGGTCAGCGGGGTCCTCTCTCTCCTGTAGAGTGTAAGCTCTTATGGTCAGCGGGGTCCTCTCTCCTGTAGAGTGTAAGCTCTTATGGTCAGTGGGGTCCTCTTTCCTGTAGAGTGTAAACTCTTATGGGCAACGGGGTCCTTTCTCTCTCTTCTGTAGTGTGTGAGCTCTTATGGCCAGCAGGGTCCCCTTTCTCTGTCTCTCTGTCTCTCCTATGGAGTGTAATCTCTTATGATCAGCAGGGTCCTCTCTCTCTCTATCCAATAGAGTGTAAACTCTTATGGTCAGCAGATTCCTCTCTC